>NW_025349429.1:0-7167 GCF_016433145.1 Gracilinanus agilis
GAGAGAGAGAGAGAGAGAGAGAGAGAGAGAGAGATTCTATCAACTCTGATGGACTGTATGCTTCTGGAGGTTCATGACCCTATTTTATGCTTCTCTTGAATCCTCCACTGGGCCTAGCAGAACCTCTCCTCCTACCCATTGACTTCTAGCCTCCCTCTTAGTCTTTTAAAATCCCTTGTCACCCACAGAATGAACTGTTCTGTCCTTTTAGAGTAGAGGGACCTTGGAGGAAAGGGGGTGGGAGAAGAGGAGAGTTTCCCACAGAAGGGAAAAGTGGGAACACCACTGGGTTAGAAATGAATGCTTGCAGCTTCTCCCCTTTCACAGATTTCCTTCAAATACTAAGCAACTAGGTCTCAATCGAAGCCATACCTCCTCTTCTGGTGGCAGGAAAAGCAGGGGCCATTTTAATAGCTGCATAGGAAAGATGCCATACCTCCATCTGCCAGGGTCCTTTGCTTTGGGCGGTCCAGGCTGAGGGTCTCCCAAGATTTCTTCCCTTCAGATCTGCTTTTCAGAATTTAACTGACAGATAACTTGTCTGATGAACAGACAATCCAGGCTAGTAAAATAATATGCTTCTTTCTCCCAGATATTTGTACATTTTAACTGGAGACCTCCGGAGAGTGGGGCCTCGGTGAGATAAGGGAGAGGGCCTCTTCTAGGCTTAGGAAGGGCCAGGGGCCTCAGTTGGTGAAGGGGAGTGGCCAGCAGGATTGGGATAGCATTTTCTGGATTTTTGCAGTGTTTTCTATGAAGGAGCATCTCCATTTTTATAGGCTATGGGGCTGGCTCTTCTGACTTGGAGCTGGAGAAAAGAAAGCTCTCTTGTAGCTGTCTCATGGGATTTGGGGGGGGGGATGTTGGGGGGATGCCGTTTGGTACAAACTATCCCCCTGGTCGTCCTTGTCTAGCCCATTTGAAGATAAAGACGTGTATAGTCTGAATTTTGAGTGCTTGTTCCGAAATTCTTAGAAGCTGCTTGGGGTGTTGAGACTGTAAGACAGTGGACAGCTTTTCAAAGATCTAGGCAAGCTATACCATATAATTGGAGGGTCCTGAAGAAGCTACCTGTCCCCAAAGGCTGCTTCCACTTATCTATTACAGACCCTGAAATTCCCATCATTGAACTCTTTGCTTTTTTAAGACCATGGTCCCTGGAAGTCTCCAGTTAAAACACAAATGCTACTCTACAGGAAAGATAGCATATTATCTCACTGGCTAGGATTAGTTTATCAGATGAGCTACCTGTCAGTAAAACTCGAGGTTCTGAAAATAAGATTTGATGGGAGGGAATCTTGAAAGACCCTGAGCTGGGAGTATTTTTTTGTGGTGTTTGGGTTACCTCTCACCTGGAGGATAGCAAAAGCCTCCTAATTGGTCTCCCAGCCCCCACCCATTCCCCTCTCTAATCATTCACATTGATATTCCTAAAGCACCAGTCTGATCATATCAGTCTCCTGCTCCAGAAGCTTCAACAGCTACCTATTACCTGAGGATAAGATAAAAAAATCCTTTGTTTAGCTTTCAAAGTCTTGGCTCCAACTTATCTTTCCAGACAGATTTCACATTACTTCCCCTTCATATATTTCTTTTCCCAAACCAGACTGGCCTCCTCCTATATACATTCCATTTCCGGCTCCCCACCAAGTACAGGCTGCTCCCCAAGCCTGGAATAGGCTTCCTCCTCCCATCTGCCTCCTTTCAGCCCCAGCTCCCTGAAAGGCCCTGCTCTGACAATAAAGCCTTCTCCATCCTTAGTTGTTAGTGCTGCCCCCTCTCTCCCCACCATTACTTTGTATTTACTTCACATATAATTTATATTTACAATCTGTGTATATGTGATTTTTTCCCCCCTTACTAGAATGTAAGTTTTTTGAGGGCAAGGACTATTTCAATTTTTTTTCCCCTCAATGCCTAACACAGTACCCAGCACATGGCAGGTATTAATAAATTGAATTGGGCAACCTTATGAAGGCATGGGGCCAACAGCGGTGAGAGGCAAGTTGTGCCATAGACTCATAGAGCTAGAAAGGGCCTTGGACATCATCTAATCCAAACTTTCTAGTTTTACAGAAGAAACTAAGATCAGAGAAGTTGTTTGCTCAAAGTCACACTCAGTTTATAAAAATGGTAAGATTGGGTTTTGGATCCAGCTTGAGGATTCCAAGTTGAGTTCTCTAGCCGTTAATTACATCCCATGCAAGGGAAGAAAGTGAGTGCAGTGGGGTGGTAGTTAAAAGGGAGAGTGCCAAGATAAGAACTGGCTGGACAATGAAGATAAACTGCCTATTTAATTCACAATTTTGTAGAGGGTTGTCCTAGCCTAGTGTGAACAGCAAAGTACTATAATGGAAAGAATGCTGGCCTGTATCAAGAGATCTATTCCTCTCTGCCTCTCTCTGTGTCCATTTTCTGTCCTATTGCCTTGACACTCGCTGTCCCCTAGATCTGGAATACACTCCCTCTTTACCTCCATATCCCTGAATTCTTTGTTTCCATCTATGTTCAGTTCAAGTATTAACTGATCCAAGAAGCCTTTCCTGATTGCCCCCTAGCTGTTGGGTCCCTCTGCCTAACCCAAATTACTTTGTATGTACCTATATAGGCACATGTTGTCTACCTTGGCTAGATGGCAGACTCCTTGAGGGCAGAGACTTACATTTTTTGCCTTTGAATCCCTAGCACCTCTAGCACAGTGTCTGGCACATTGCAGGTGCTTAATAATAATAAGTGCTGGCTGATTGATTCATTGACTAACTGATTTTCTCGGGACCTCAGTCTCTTCACCTGTAAAATGAGAATTTTCCCCCTCCTAACTCTAATGTTCTAGGATATAACAAAGAAAGAGATGAGATCCCTCCTCCATCCCTAAAGGAATCACATGATATACAGCATCTCAGATTCCCTGCTGGGAAAGAGAAGAGCCGTGCTTTTCATGGCTGCTGAAGCCAGATACTGAGAGGAATGACAAAATCATCACTAATTGCCACCAATTACTCTACCCAGTGTGCTGGTGAGGAAGAAGGCTCTAAGTCTAACATTGTCTTAGAAAGAGTGACTGTATTTGGTAAATAATTTTGACTGGAGTAATTTTTAATGTGAAAATTTGCTCCAAGTTCATAAAGAATTTAAAAAGAAAACCACAGAAACAGCCCCACCACCACTTTTCATGCTGAATAAGGCAGCTGCGTAATTAATAACTCATTTGTCATGCCTATAATTTTGGGTATAAGGAAAGGGAGGTGAGTATGATAAAGCTGCCCACACCTCCATGATCAGGAATTTCATTCATGTGGATGCTCTTCCCACTGTCATACATGACAATCCCACCATGACTCAGTAGGGGAAGGGATCCTTGTGAGTCACTATGGCTGAAAAAAAAATCGATCCCCAAAGGCATCCTACTAGTGAACTCAAGGCTACTCCCTCAAGAGTAGGCTTGGTAGCTATGACCCAACAGAGCTTGCATTCTAATGGCGTAGCCTTGAGAAGCCAGGATCACCTCCAAAGCACAAGGAAGCGCAGTAAATGGAATCAGAGTGGAACAATGGAAAACATGCTGGAGCTGGAGTCAGAGGTCTCAGGTTCACACCCCACTCGCTCTAGTCATGACCGTGGACAAATCATTTTATCTCTCTGGGTGTCCATTTTCTCATCTGGAAAGTGAGGGAGTTGGACCAGGTACTCTAAGTTCCCTTTCAACTCTTTCTCTTTCTCTGATTATATATGTCACATATATAACATTATATATGTCACATGTAGAGGTAAAAACTCTGCTAAGACTTTAGGGACTATATATGCATATAGAGTTTATATGCATGTATAGCATAGTCATATATATGGGCATGTACATACATTATACATAATACACATACATACATACATACACACATGTGTATGTGTATTGCTGATTCTCTCTGGGTCTTGGTATCCTCATCTGTAAACTGGGAAATTTCTTCCTCTTAACTCTAATATTTTATGATATTACAAAGAAGGAAATAAGCTCTCTCCTCCATCCCTACAGACCCAAAGAGAATCAACAGTTGTAACAAGTGAATCTGGGAAATGTATAAAACTACATTTCCCGTGATCCAACATGGTCCAACTGTTTTCCGTTTCCGACGTCTTGACGCAGGGGAGCGCTTAAATCTCGTGGGTTAGGAGGGAGTGCTCTCTCTTTTTTGGCGAGTAGGCGCTTGGCTAGGAGACAGTATGGAGGCGGCAGTTTTGAATGCTTACAAGCGCGTGGTCTGATAACTTTATCTATCAACATGGCTTTAATTAAAATACTAATTTATATATTTATGGCAGCCTTTATCATTTTTAATATTTACAATTTGGCAACCACGAAGGGAAAAATTCGAACTCTCAATTTTCCAGATAGCCTAAGAAGAAGCCATGCGGCTCTGGGACCCAGAGTCTCAGAAGCGACTTTTTTCCTTGCCCAGTCCTCTCCCGATTTTCCCCAGCCTAGAGGCTGTTTTACGGGGAAGAGAGACAATGGTTTTAATTGCCGATGGGCTGCTAATTATTTTGCTCAATGCCCCGGGCCTGGTGGCCCTTGCTGGCACTGATGAACTGCCGGTGCCCAGCCAGTTTCGTCTCGCAGCCGATCTCCTGACTCCTGACTTGATCTCCATTCCTGCCGCGCCGAAAGCCTACAAGCCTGCCAGCGTTCCAGTCCCTGTGATCCCCGATCCTGACTGCTGATCCTGCTAATTCCACTCCAGAACCCCGAGCCCCAACAGCTATGACCTGCCACCTTTGCTGAGATAGAGACCTCCAGAGACTGCTTCAGCTCTGATGCAAACCATTTGGGTAGTATATTCCCCTTTTTCCCTATTTCTAGCCTTCCACGTGTTTTCTCTAAAGACCTAATTAGGCAACACCCACACAGACTCTACACGTGGGTATTTTCCTGAGCTTTTCTCCACTAACCCTGAGCCCACGTGGACAATAGGGTCTGGACCTAGCAACTCGCGTTTACCCTTAATGGGGCCGAATGGCCTATTGAGACTTGCTTGTGATTAAAAAACTGAACTTAGGGGAAGCCTATTCACCCCATACCTGCTCAGAACTTTGAACTGATAGCAAAGACTGGTGATAAAAAAAAAAAAACAAAACCCTTAAACTCAGCAGAACTCAATCAAAAGAAACTTAAATTGAAACCAGGGGTGAACTTTTAAAACCTCGGAACTGAATGAGCTTTATTTCTGTTTTAAAAAGACTGTATCTTACTGTATTTTGCTAATTAGTGTTTTGTAAATTAATCTTGCTTATTTCATTGATTTTCCTGTTGCACTGAATCATTTTACACTAATGAAGTTTCTGCTTATGATGTTATTATATTTCCTAATTTACTTAAAGCTTACTGTATCAGAAACAATGCGGTTATATGTACCACCTATGAACATCTTATAGAGCACATGTCTTTAAAATTTATTCTGCCTTGGTAATTGCAAAGAACCTTGAAAGTTTCCATGCTTTAAATATTACCTTGTAATTTTACAAGAGATATTTTTTTAACTTTTACTTTAAATCCTTAAGAATTGTTGTCTTAAAGGATAAAGCCTTTATATATTTTATTATAAGAGATATTATTGCCTTAAATGGGTAGAAGCATTTCCTATCCAGGATTTTTTTTTAAAATACAGAGAGTCAAGGAACTTCTGTTATATTCTTTGCTATGGAAGCAATAACAGCATTTGCCAAGAGTTAAAAGTTGTAACAAGTATATAATTTTAAACATCACTGTTTATTGTTTTAAAATGTGCTATTGGAAATAATGGTACTCTATTTGAATGTGCATTGTGAATCTGCTATTTTGTAAAACCCACTTTCTCTCACAGAAAGTCTCATTTTTGGGTAATATAACCCTTCTAGTTCTAAGCTATATGTATATTTTTGATTTTTAAAACATTTTTTAATTAGAGCAATTGATTTTTCCTTTTTATCATCTTGTACTGGAAGTACATATATAATCATTATTTATCTTTTTTCTGATTCTACAGCAAATACCTGAGCCTATAGGACTGTGATTTAAATGCCTCTCTGATTCCAGAAGGGAATATGAAAGCCGTTAATAGTGCTAAAGAAAGCACATGGTCAGAGACTTGACTGACTAAGATCTGCATAATAGCAGTTCTATGCCAATACTTTAGGGCGTGGAAATCGGGTTTTGAGTCCTGGAGTCCCAGTCTTTTCTAAAACTTTAGAGGACGTGGGTCCCCTCGACTTAGATTCCTAGAAAGCACCTAAGATTGGTTATTTATTTGGCTCACTTCCCTAAAAAGCTGATGATAAGTCAGATCAGAGAGAGACATTTCCTTTAGTCCTGGCCTGGATGGGTAATTGCACACTGCGGAATTCACTTTAATTAGACCTTCATTCAAAGGTCTAAGTTTATTTTCCCCAGATTTTTGCACATTTCATTCACAAGTTAATTTTTTTTCTTTTTTCTTGAATTTTATTCTTTTTATTTTGCCAATTGACTTCATATAACCCCCAGGACTCAGCCACTCATCCTTACCTGACCTGAGGTACCCTTTTTTTTTTTTTAGAAAAAAGGTGTGTTTTAAGAATTACCTCACGGGGATATCTGTTAAGTTTTTTAAAATTCGATAATTTAAAAATATATGTATATTTATTTAACTCTTTTAGGAGTAATTTCACGGGGAATTAAATTGTATAAATCTTAGAAGAAAATGTATGTTTTGTAATCTATAATGTAAAGTTTAAATTCTTTTGAGAATAATTTCAGGATAAGGATCTTGCCATCTCCCCAGAATCCAGATGACGAACTTGTTTTGGTGAAGACATATGAAGATGTCTGAAAAGCCTTCACTGTACCATGAAGACCAAACTTTGAACTTTGGGGTGCAGTTGATTGAACTATGGGGAGTTGAAATTGAGTTGTATGTATTGTTTTAAATTGTACACTGTTGTGCCAGTGGGGGACAGCCCCCCAATTTGGTTTTTTGTCAATGCGTCTAATTTTAACCATTTGTTCATCTATTTCTTTATCCCCAAATTCCTGAAAAATTTAGAAGCTGTTATTTTTACAGGTCCAGCGAAGAAAAAAGGACTAACCTTTTTTTTTGCCGGACCTCACGGGGAATTGTAACAAGTGAATCTGGGAAATGTATAAAACTACATTTCCCGTGA
>NW_025349430.1:0-2704 GCF_016433145.1 Gracilinanus agilis
GTTGCTCTTAGGTACAAGCCAAATTCCGGTACCCTTTCTACTATGAGATGTGTTGGTATGTTTTGGAGAGATACGTACACTGTGTGACCCAGCGTTCCCACCTCACTCCGGAGTACCAGAGAGAGTCAATGCTCATTGGTGAGTGCCGGCAGGGGTCTGGGGGAGGGTGGCGTGGCTCGCCGTGCCTCTGGGAAGTCTGTCTCCTTGGCTGCCTTGGTCTGCCCGAGCGGGAAGGAAGCAGCTGGGGAATGTTGCGGGAGAGAACCCCGAACTCACAGGGCTCTTTTCCGCGAGGAGGGCATTGGGGCAAAACTCCAGGGATTGCCTTGGGGAGTGGTCATCCTTTGGGAGGGAGGCTCTCTGGGGGCCCGTCCGGCTCAGAATCCGCTGTGGCTTTGGAAAAAGGGAGGGTCCGGGGGGAGGCGCTTTGCACGGCCGTCCCCGGTGTGTCTGCAGATCTGGGGGTGTCCATAGCGCACGTGAGGCTGAGGCGTGTTCCGTTTGAGCCTTTGATTTGTCCCCGGTTGATTTTTCTGCATCACTGAGTGGCTTTTGTCTCACGGAGGAGGGAGAATGCCAGGCCCATCTTGAACTGGGCTGCTGCGAGGGGCAGTCAGGCCGGGAGGTGGGGAGGGATGGCTGGAAAAGAGAGATCAGTGGGTGGCGGGCGATCCTGAGAGAGGCAGGGAGAGAGCGGCGGTACCCGCAGCTGCGGTAGCCCTGCCCCCCTGCCTTTATTTAAAGGGCCGTCATCCCACGCCCGGCTCTGCCCTCTCTCATCTCGCACGTTGGTCCTGAAGTTGCATCCCGGCAAGCCGGAGCAGTGGAGATTTGTGGACCAAGCGAAGCGGGCTCTCCAGCCGAGAGTCATTAATAATGAGTGTTTTATATGGATTTGGGGTTTTGTATACAGTCTCATCGGAGATCTGGAGTAGAGTAGATGCTTTAAAAAAAAACAAATTTGACGGGGAATTGGGTTCAGAGAGTACCATCCCCAGGGCAAGGGAGGCAGCTAGACAGCCCCAGTGGAGAGAGGCTGGGCCTCTCGATGAAGAAGACCCGAGTTCAAATTCAGCTTCAGATACTGACGATAGCCTTGTGACCTCCCTGGGCAAGTCTCCATCTGCCTCAGTTTTCTCAACTGTAAATGGGATCATAGAAGCACTTATTTTCCAGGGTTTTTGGGGAGATGAAATGAGAGGATATTTGTAAGTAAAATATGAGAGAACCTAATCTGCAGGCTTGTTTTAAGGCTCTGGTGAGATCTGTCATATGGAAGCACCTAGCACAGTGCCTGGTCCATAGTAGGGGATGTATAAATGCCTGTTCCCTTCCCCAGAGTCACACAACTGGCCAGGAAGTGGCTGAGGTGGGAGCTGAGCCCAGGGCCTCGATGGTCCGTAGAATCTCCACCTCGGGAAGGAATTTGCTCGATGGCTCAGTTCTTAGAGCACACAGATTGCTTTCTTATCAGCACAGGGACGGGGGAGGCTGGCCAGCTTCTCATTTTTCTTTCCCAATATCTTGCCTAGATTAAAAAAAAACCAAAAAACTCTCACCTGCTGTTATAAAAACAATACTCGGTATTGGCTCCAAGGCAAAAGAGCAGTAAAGGTTAGGCAATGGGGGTTAAGTGACTTGCCCAGGGTCACACAGTTAGGAAGTATCTGAGCCCAGATTAGAACTCAGGGCCTCCCTCCTTCAGGCCTGGCTCTCCATCCACTGAGCCACTGAGTCACCCCTGGGAATGAGCATTTTTAGAGTGCCTACTACGATGCAAGGCACTTTACAAATAGGGTCACATTTGATCATCACAATAACCAGAGAGAGAGAGATGCTATTATTATCTCCATGAGGAATATAAGGTGGAGATGAAGGGACTTGCTAAGGGTCACCTAACTAATAATTTCCTGAGGCTAGATTTGAACTCGGGTTCATCCTGTCTCCAGTCCTGACCATGCCTCTATGAAAGGTTCACACTCTAATTGGGAGAGACAAAATATAAGGAAGTTTAGCTGCTGGTGGCTAGATAGAAAGGCCCAAGACCTAAGCATTCATAGTGGCAAAGGGTGTCCCCTCTGGCAGCATCGCTTGGGGTGTCCCGATGCTAGACCATCATTGATTAACTCCCCCCCCCCCAGCCACACTCTTCCCTGCCTGAAGCAGAGATGCTCCTCTGGGGGTTCTGAGGCTCGTTCTTCTATTTTCTCCTTTTATTATTCTGAATTCTATGGAGAGAGGTCCCCTTCCCCAGCAGCACAGCCTCGGAGGGGCAAAGGGTCAAGAGCACCAGACCAGTGGCTGATTAGGGCCAGAGTCAGATTTTTTCTCTTCTCCTCTGAGGTCCAGGAGAAACCAGCTTGATGCCCCCTAAAGAGGCAGGAAGGGAAGGGTACAGACTGGGATCCACCATCTAACCGGCCTTTGGATTTCTTGGTCTCATGGGCCTATGTTTCTTCTCAAGAGGAAAAAAGTCCCATTTTATTCTTAAATCTCCAGCATTTTCAAATCTCTCCCATCTCCCCTCTCTAGAGAACTCTCTCTCAGAATAAAGACTAAAGAAGAGCAGATTAGCAAAATGAATCCAACCCTTCTGCTGAAGATGACGGTATAGACGATATCCTATAGCCGTGTGCCCCCACTTTAGGAAATAGGGAAAGAAGACTTCTTTTGCCTTCCTTCCTTCCTTCCTTCCTTCCTTCCT
>NW_025349431.1:0-5033 GCF_016433145.1 Gracilinanus agilis
TCTCTCTCTCTCTCTCTCTCTCTCTCTCTCTCTCTCTCTCTTCAATTCCTACCCTGAATTTTCCCTGTGATCATGCTTATGGAAAGTACACTGGGAACAAGTTGGGGCCTGATTGTGAGTGATCAAAGGGCAAGTCAAAGATAAGGCCAAGGTTATGGATGTAGGAGATAGGGCGAGTGACTTTACCATAAACAGAGACAATGAATTCTGAAAAGGGAGTAGATTTTAAGGGGAAGATAGTATTCTCTATTTGCAGCTTGAGTTGTAGGTGCCAGTAGAACATGTAGGTAGAGAGGTCCAGGTAGTTAGAGATGCAGGTTTGGAGCAGAGAAGAAAGGTCAAGACTGGAGAGAAGGATTTGGGAATCATCTGCTTAGAAGTGGTAGAAAAAGCCATGAGAGCAAATGACATTGAACTCCAAAGATGGTATACAATAGAATAGAAAAGGACTGAGGATAAAACTTTAGGGAACACTCACCTTAAGACATCAGGAAAAGGTTGAGGAACCAACCACAGAGAAAGAGATGTTAGCTGTCCCATACAAAAAGAAGGGGCACTGAGTAGAACTAAAGGCTTCAGAGAAGTCATGGAGGATGAAGATAAGAATAACAAGGGTTATTCTCATCTTGGGTATGGTTAGGTAGGTGACACAATAGATAGAATGCTAGACCTGCAGTCAGGAAGACCTGAGCTCAAATCCAGTCTCAGATATTTACTAACTGTATGACCTTAAACAAGTTCCTTAGCTTCTATTTACCTCAGTCTCCTCAACTGTAAAATAGAGATATTTATCTCCCAGGGTGGTTGTGAGGATGAAATGAGATATTTCTAAAGCACTTAACACAATGTCTGGCATGTAGTAAGGAATATAAAATGCTATCTCTTATTATTATGACAGCTATGTGGCGAAGTAGGTAGAGTTCTGGATCTAGAGTCAGGAAGATAATCTTCCTGAGTTCAAATCTGGCCTCAGATGCTTACTGGCTGCATGAACATAGCCAAGTTGCTTAACCCTGTTTGTCTCAGTTTCCTCATCTGTAAAATAAGCTGGAAAAAGAAATAGTAAACCACTTCGGTGTCTTTGCCAAGAAAACCCCAAATTGGATCACAAAGAGTCTAATATAACTGAAACGACTGCACAATAACAACAAAAAAAACCTTATTATTGGGCCTGAGGGGAAAAAAAGTCATTGAATTTAGTCATTAAGAGAGCATTGATGAATTCTGAGAGTAGTTTCAGCAATGTGATTGGGAAAGAAGTCAGATTTTTAAGAGGTGGAGAAGAGGGTATGTGGCAAGAAAACAGAGGCATTGTTTGTAGACAAGCTTTTTCATGAAATTGAGCATCAAATGGAGGAAGATGTATGGGGCTCTCATTAGAAGGGGCTGGAAGACCAAAGAAAGGCCCTTCTTTCTATAATTTGGGAAAACTGAGTTTCTTTGTAGGCAGAAAAGAAGTAGGAAGTAGAGAAGGAGATTTAAAATATGACAGAAAAGAGGAGAAGCAAGGCCCAGAAGTGTTAGGAAAAGTTGGGATCTGAGGCAAAGGTTGAGAGATCTATCAGTAATAGCAAAGGGTTACAATACTTCTTCCTCTGTGGACCTCAGAGAAGAAGATGAGATTGAGGATGAAGCCAAGAAGTTGTGAAAGGTGTAACGGGGGGAACTTCTGCTGACTAAATGAAGGAGTAGACAGCTTCATCTGCCACCCATGAGAACTTGGAGTAGAGTGGTATTAGGGAACATGAAATAAGGAGTTGATAAGTGTGGAGTAGAAGGATTGTTGAACAGCTGTGAGGGCCCAGAACAGGTTATGCCACATAAAGGTATTTCAGGTGAAATCAACTTAGTTTCATGATTTTCTAAGAGTGAATCATGCATGGCAAGGTAAGAAACAGAAATGCAGAAATTAGGTGAGGTGTTCTTTTATGGGCTCCAGACCTTCATCTCCAACTACCCCAAATCACTACCTACATGTTCCACTGGCATCCAAAATTCAAACCAGCTAAGACACAGAATGCTACCTTACCCTCTAAAACTGCTTCTCCTTCTGAATTCACCATTTTATCTTTGGTACCACCATTCATTCACCTTATCTGCCAATCTGTAACCTCGGCCTTATTTTTGACTCACCTATGGATCTCTCCTATTAAATCAGGCTACCCCAAATTGTTCCCATTGTACTTTTCACTACATGATTATAGGGAAATTTATTACAGAACCCAGAGGAAAGAGAATGGCCAGGGAATGGTTGAAACAAAAAACCCACAATAATATCTCTTTCTTTTTTTTCTTAACCCTTACCTTTTATCTTAGAATCAATACTATGTATTGGTGTCAAGGCAGAAGAGCAAAAAGGGTTAAGTAATGGGGGGTTAAGTGACTTGCCCAGGGTCACATAGCTGGGAAGCGTCTGAGGTCAAATTTGAATCTCTAGGCCTGACTCTCAATCCACTGAACCACCTAGCCACACCCTACCAAAAGTATTTCTTAATATTCTAGTTCCTGGAAGGAACTAGATCATGGGGGCAAGAAATATTAAAGGGACAATCCATGGAGATCCTCACTGGGTACTTAGGCAAATGAAGCCAGAGTTGAGGGAATGGATTAGGACAATAGGAAGAATTCAAGTATCTGGGAGTTAAAATAGGAACAAAGAGAAGGTTTAGGGTGGCAAATGAATGAGTGAGATAGAATAGGAGGTTATAATTGAAGAGTTTCCATTTTAAAATTCAGATGGATGAAATACATAGATTGTATGAGTTTCAAAAGGCCAAAGATTATTGATTGAAAGAGGGAAAAGTATTATCTAGAAGTGGCAGCGAGCAGCAAGGAATAGGCCAATTCCTCCTCTTAGTGCTATGAATCTACAGAGAGAAGGATTGGCTTCTAATGTCTTGTGGGTTTCAAGGGATATGATGTTCTCAAGGGGAAAGCTGGGTTTCAGTTAATTCAATTCAATTCACCAAATATTTATGAAGCAGAGGCTGTTTAAACATTATTTAATCAGCTAAAGTACAGAGGCAGAAGGAACATTGGTTGTAAAGTTTAAAGATGCTGAGAGTTTGTTGAGAATAGAGCAGGGCTTCCAAAGGGCAGAGCAGAATGGCCTAAGAGCTGAATGAACCGGATTGAAGTGGGCCTAGGGAGCAGTCAAGATGATCAGAATAGTGATGAGGAGATGATAGGGGAGAGAATGGACAAGAAACTTGCATCTAAGGCAGGTGCATCAGAAACTGGTTGACCATCCTGGAAAGATGATGTGCTGGCAGTAAGGGAAGGTGGTCATTAAGGCAGTAGACCCTAAACAATGGAGGAACTTTATTGGCCTACCCCACAGTTCAAAATACTTTGAAGAGGAAGAATGAGAAAACTTGATCAATATTTAGATGTGAGAAAAAGGGAAGAATCAAAGATGATAGTAAAATTTTAAACATGGAAGCCAAGGATATGGTGATATGACAGGAATGGTGGAAATAGCAGTCATAAGTAGGAATAAGTTTGAGAAATTTTAAGTGAGAGGTGTCCAGGATATCCAAATTTTCATCTGTTAAGGACTGATTTAGCCAAAATCCTGCTCCAAGGAAGGACATTAGTGGAATAAAGTCACCTCTAAGGAGTTCCTCTAGGAGGGGACAAGGGAGAGATGATGATAGGGGGCAAAATTTTGGTGATGTGAAAAAGCAAAATATATCAATAAAAATTTATTTAAAAAAGAAGGAAAGAAAGAAATCTCATCCTATATGAAGCCTTCCCATACCTCCCCCTCCATTCATGATTTTACTCCCAAAAAAAAGCCCTGTCCTCTAAACCATTTCTAACAAGCTCTATAAAAAAAAAAAAAGTCTACTATGTGCTAGGCACTGTGCTGGGTGGTAGAGATACAAAGACAAAAAATGAAATAGTCCCTGCCCTTGAGGAACGTAAATTCTATCAAAAGAGATGAACATGATGCACACGCGTAAACATAAGGATATGTAAAATATGCATAAAGAAAATACAAGGAATTTGGAGAAAGGCACTAACAGCTGAGTGAATCAGGAAAAGCCTCCCAAAGAGGTGATATTTAAAAGTTTTGAAGCTTGGGGCTTTGAAAAGCCTTGAAGAAAACTAAGGATTCTATGAGACTGGCAGTGAGGAGGATATGCATTCCAGGCATGCGACTATAGGGAGTGAAGATAGAAAGTCCTATGTTGGGAACAGCAAAAAGGTGCCCAGGATCATTTCAGCAATCCATTTCTATAGCTGCTATTCAAGAGGGAATCCAGGAAGAGGTGACATTGAGCCTTTTTCCAAATACAGGCACATCTACAGCACCCACAGCCTGACTTTTGTTTGCTCATGTGGAACTTACCCTAACAAACAGTCCTGCCCAGGCCTGGCTTTCCTGGAATTCCAAAGAACCAAAAGAGTAAACTCAGCATCTTTAGCCAATATGGTAACTAGGTAGTGAACTGGACAGAGTACCTGGCCTGGAGTCAAGGAGAATCACCTTCCTGAGTTCAAATCCAGCCTTAGACACTTACTAGCTGTGTGCCCCTGGGCAAGTCACTAAACCCTATTTGCCTCAGTTTCTTCATCTGTAAAATAAGCTTGCCAAGAAAACCCTAAATGGGGACATGAAGAATCAGGACAAATCTGAAACAAATGGCAACAATCTTTAGCCAAATGGGAAGATGAAGGGTTGACTAAACCTAGCTAGAACCCCAGATCCATAAGAATGACTAAGGCTCATGAGAAAATAGACCTACGTGAACAGACACAGTATCATTGGGAGTGGCAGCATTTGTTACATTGGACCAATTTATTATGTAATATATTGTTATATTATTAGATTAATATTTTATATATAATATTGTTATATAAATTGGACTAATGTATTGATATAATCATGATTAATTGCTTGACTAATTTTTATAGTATTATTGATTAATTAAAGGAATCTTAGAGGCCCTCTAGTCTGTGTACCTCATTTTAGAAATGAGGAAACAAGTCTCAGAGATGTTGTGACTGGTCTACAGCCACACAAAGAG
>NW_025349432.1:0-5601 GCF_016433145.1 Gracilinanus agilis
GGAGGAGAGAGGAGGGAAAAGGAGGGGAGAGGAGAGGAGAAAAGAGAAGGGAGAGAAGGGGAGGGGAGGAGAAAGAAGAGAAGGGGAGAGAAGAGGGGAAAAAGGAGAGGAAAGGAGGGAAGAAGAGGGGAGGGGAGAGAATGAGGGGAGAGGAGGAAAGGGGAAAGCAAGGGAGGGGAGGGGAAAGGAGGGAAGAAGGGAGGAGGGGAGAAGAATGGAGAGGAGAAGAATTTCATTAGATAATATTTTACTTAAAGGCAGTGACTCTCTTTTGCTGCTTTTTATACTCCCCAGGTCTTAGCACAGTACCTAGCACATAGTAGGTACTTATTAATGTTTATTGACTACTTGAGAGAAGAGAAGATTAGAAAAAATATTAGTCTTAGGGAATTCCTATGAGGCCATTTCTTTCTCTGAGGAAATTCCATTTCTCAGAATGATAGATACCAACACATAGCAGCTTCAATCTCTAGAACAATGGTCGGCAACCTTTTTGGCTGTGACAGCCATAAACGCCTGTGGAAGGAGGAGGATGGAGGCCTAAGGCACTGGAATATGGGGTGGGGGCTGAAGGGCCCCCTGGGGTACATCCTGGGGCTCTGCCAGGACTGGCCGGTAGGGAGGTGGAGCCAGATATGGCTAGAGAGCCATAGGTTGCCGACCCCTGCCCTAGAAGAATGAATGATGCTATCTACCATTGGTCGATACTGGGAAATCAGTTCAGGGAGCCATGTTTTATTACTGTTATTGTTTGGGGTAGGGGCAGGATACATAGTAAATTTGCATTTAGGCATATTGAAGTCAAGGCAGGGCAGACCAAGTAGATAGCTGAAAATATATGACTGGAATTAGAGAAAGAGGTCAGGGTTGGGGAGATATACTTTTTGGGACTCATCCAAATAGAGGTGATCATTGAAACTAAGGGCAAATGAGTCCTCTGAGAGAACGTATGAAGTAGAAAGAAAAGAGGCAGCCTCTATGAGGAGCTTCAGATGCTGCTAGGGCTGAAATGGGGAGGGAAATACAGACATTGACAGGCTCAGGAAGATTTCCTTCCTTTCTGGGTCATGTTGTCACTTTAACTGCAATAGCTGGGCATCTAAACAAGTAATTGCAATTCTATGCTGAGTATTTAGGAATATCAGGAAGTAGTTTCAGGATGGATGTACAACCATTCTAGCAGTACCTAGAATATTAGTAAATATTTGTTAAATGAATGAACAAATGAATGAATGAATGAATGAATGGCTCAACTACTGTAATTACCAAATGTTATAAGAGGTAGCATTTGTGCCAAGAATGGCCCCTAGGCCAGCATTCCCATGAGATTAGGGAATGAACAGAAGATGTATTTAGAATGAGGGGTTATAGTATGCTTAAAATTTATAATGTTTGGGAATGGCTTGAGAGAGAAAGTGAAAATACATAGGGTGGCCCAAAGGCTTACAACTGCAACAAAATTTTGGGATACCTTGTATCTTTTTTGGGGGGGAGCAGCTAAGTATTACTGTGGAGAGAGTGTCAGACCTGGAGTCAAGAAGACTCATCTTCCTGGCCTCGGATAGTTACTAACTGTATGATCTGGGCACATGCTTTCTTAATCCTGTTTACCTCGGTTTCCTCATCTGTAAAATGAAGGAAATGACAAACCATTTCAGTATCTTTGCCAAGAAAACCCAAATGCGGTCATAAAGTTGAACTGAACAATAATAAGTATGTTTTTTGAGCATGCTATTACTGGATGTAATTTGTTTTGAGTAATGTCTCCTCTACTTCCCCTAAAAAATACCTATAGGCAGCTAGGTGGCTCAGTGGATTGAGAGTCAGGTCCTGGAGTCAAATGTAGCTTCAGATACCTCCTAGCTGAATGACCCTGGGGCAAGTCATTTAACCATTACCTAGCCCTTATTGGTCTTCTGCTTTGGAACCAACTTTTAATATTGATTCTAAAATGGAAGGTAAGGGTTTAAAAAACAAAACAAAACCTACCTACCAGAACATAGTGAAAAATGGTGAAAAGTAGTTACAATTAGTTTCTTGCTAGTACATTTCACCTGAATCTTGAGCATCTAAGCCTCATCCTAGTTTTAGGTAGGTAGGACAGTACATGAACCGGATTGCATGTCATAGTAGGGAGAATACTGTTTAGTGACAGAAGACTTGGGGGTCTTTTTAGATAGAAGACACATGTAAATATAACTAATACAAAATGCCATAACTCAAGACAAGTGTACAGAAGAGGTACAAAGTGTTATAATAATTCAGAGAAGAGAGATCTATTCTGCTAGAATGAGCAGAAAAAAAGAAAGCTTCATAGAAGAGATATTGTTTGTGCTGAACGTCAAAGAATGAATAGGATTGGATTGAGAGAAGGGCATTCCAGGTGTAGGGGATGGTGTGAACCAAAGTATAGAGGCAGGAAAGCATGAAATGTGAGCAGTTTGGAGTTATGGTATGACATACAGCTCAAATATATATTGGTATCAGATTATGATGGGTCTTAAATACTACATGAAGTAGTCCAGACATTGTTAGGCAGACAATGGGGAGTCATGGAAGTTTTTTTGCACACAGTAGCGCAATAATTAATACTGTGCACTAGGAAAATTAGTTTTGTAGTAGAATACAAAACAGGTTGGAGTAGGGAGAAACTGGAATTAAGTAAACTGAGTTGAAGATTATTACAAAGCCCAGGAAAGAAGTACAGTAATGAATGTGGAGCGATAGTATTAGGAAGGGAAAAATGCAGAATGGGGATGCAAATTTGAGAAATATTGCAGTGGAAGAATAGATAAGATTTGGCAAGGGATTATAAACAGCAGGGTGATGGGGAGAGATCCCTGGTTTGGAGTCAGACTTAGATTCAAATCTCACATCTGCTTCTTATGAACTGACTTTGGCCAAGTCCCTTCATTTCTCGGGGTGTTTCCTCTTTTACCAAATGAAAGGTTTGGACTATATGATTTTGCAGTTCCCTTCTGGTACTAAAGTCCTATAATCCTGTGGATGTGGTGGGTTGAGGAAGAGGGAAGAATCAACAATGACTGAGATGATGAGCTTGGGTGACTCATAGAATGGGAGGGGGGTACCAACAAAGGGAGCAGGTTTTGGGGGGGAAGATGATGAATTCTGACTTGGACATATTTAGTTGGGATCCTACAGCATCAGCACTTGGGTCCTGCTTCCATATGGTGCCTATAGCTGATTTAATAGATCATTTCTGCTTCACTCTTAACCTCAGTACTCAAATGCATGCTTCCTGTTTGTTTTTCCTCTGTCACTCACCCCTTCTCCAGACTGGCTCAGTCCTGCAGAAAACTTTCCTCTCTGAACACCACATTAGCAGCACATCTGCCGTTTCTGATGTCCCCTTGCATTTCTGGGGTGCACAGGAGAATTACAGAGGTCACTATTCACAGGCCCCCATTCCACTTGGGATTTTGGTGGCTCTTTCTCAGTCAGCTTCTAGAAAGCAGGAGATACAGGAACTTCGGGGATCATCTTTGCTTCACCTGGCTGCTGTGTGCTCTGTCAGATTGCTCTGATCCCTAGCTATGGGTCCTTTGCTCTTGGTATCAAGCCTCCAGCTCCACTTAGAATCTAAGAAAAGAAAACAAATCCTGTATTAAGTAGTTCAGCTCAAGAGGTGCTCTGGGGGTTGCCTACCACATCTAGTCCTGAGCTAAAAAATTTTGGGGAGCCTGGACTTTTGCTTTCCAAAAAGCAAGGCTAGGCATTTGTGTCAATGGGAAAACTCTCCCCTACTTCATCTTGCCTTCAGAACTTACTCTCACTCTGTTCCCCATGGTAGGAGGAGGGGGGAAGGAAGAGCAGTGAGCCTTGCTAATGGTTATTATTGACTGTATGGGCATCTTGGCCTAATCACTTATCAACCTGCTGTGGAGGAGGTGAAAGTTCCCCAGTAATGGAGCAGTCTCATTATATTATTGAAGTTGTCTCTACTTTTCTTTTCAGAAAAAATGGAGCCCTTTTGGAATCACTAGGAGAGCATTTCAGTGGTGGGATGAGGGCTCCAGGGAATTTTTTTGAGGGTTGAAAAGGCTCAGTGTTAAAGAGCCTACAATTAGTTCAGATCCTGTGGATCAAAACTCCATAGCCTCATTGGGGTTAGAGCTGAAAGGAACCCTTGCTTTTATAGTTGGAGAAACTGAGGCCCAGGAAGAGTCTTTGATAGCTTGGCATAGAAACCATAACCCCAAACAAACCAAAACAAAAATCCAAAGTAGTTGATAGATATATCTCCACGCACTATCTAGTCTGTGGAACCTAAGCTCCTTGAGGGTAGGAATTGTTTTACTTTTGTCTTTTCTATCCCCATAGGTGCTTAAGACATTTTTGTCAATCGATTGTATATCCCCTTCATTGGCTTTTTACCCAGTTGAGAATGAAAAAGACATCTGATGCCCATGAGCGGTTGGAGTTAACAGATACTAAGTTTGCTTTAGTGGAGAGAGGTTGCCAATTTTACTTTTAATTCAAATTATTGTTGGATGCAAACCATTTTCTTCTAGGCTCCCAGTGACAGGCAGATCAATCAGTGCCTCAGTCCTCTCAATGAATAGGGCTTGGATTCCTCTCTAGAAGGAATTGTAGAGATAATCTAAAATAATCCCCTTCTTTTACAGCAGAAGAAACTGAGGTTTAGGGAAAAGGGAGCAGCCCAAGATCACACTGCTACTGAGGATCAGAGATAAGATTCAAATTCAGATCCTCTGATTGCACATCCAGATTTCCCTCATCTATTCCTCCCCCACCCCCATCTTCCCCACTCTTTCTCTTCCAGGGCCTTACATTTACATTTATATATCTTTTATGTACATGGATATTTGCATATTGCTTCCTGCTTTAGAATGTGAATTCCTTTAGGGGAGGGATTCTCATCCCCTTTCTTTATTTTGGCTGGGCCCTGTGTGGCACCTAGTTAGTGCTGGTTTGTGGTTTGACTGGTCTTTCTACTGCAGAATATCTGTGAAATGGGTTCAGGATCTTTCATTCTGTGAAGAACTGAATCTTCTTCTTTTTTTTTTTTTTTTGAACTCTTACCTTCTGTTTCAGAATTAATACTATGTATTGGTTTCCAGGCCGAGGAGTGGTAAGGGCTAGGCTTGTGATTTGTCCAGGGCCACCTAGCTGGTTAGATCTGACAGGACCTCCTGGCTCTCAATCCACTGAGCCTGAATCTCCAGGGGCCAAGTTCCCTTCCCAGAATGCCAAATTATTTTGGAGAATGACGGATTTTTATATAAGGAGGCTTCTATTCTTCTTGACAGCTCCTCCCCTCTACCTCAGAGATCTCAGGAAAAACAGGATTGGGGTGAGGAAGATGCTGGCCGCTAAGTGTTCTGTGTGCACAGGTGTAAAATTTAGGTTGGAGGAAATCACTACCCTGGAAGCGCTTACAATTTCCCAACCCTAAAGAACTCTCTCCTCAGCATTAATGGGTTGGTGGCGGGAACAGCTCCATCCTACAGGAGAGAAGCGGGGCTTTGGATGGGGGAGGGGGGAGAGGAGGGCTATTTTAGAAATGGGAGCCTGGGGCGTGTGTGTGTGTGTGTGTGTGTGTGTGTGTGTGTGTGTGTG
>NW_025349433.1:0-3238 GCF_016433145.1 Gracilinanus agilis
GAAGGAAGGAAGGAAGGAAGGAAGGAAGGAAGAGAGGGAGGAAGGAACGAACGAACGAACGAAGAATTTCACATGGAATTATTCATGTTATAGACCACTTTTTAGAAATCCAAGGATTTAAACTTAGAAGAGTCTTAGTGGAACCCAGTACAGCTCTCTCATTTTGCAGATGAAGAAACTGAAGCATGGAAAAGTAAAATGACTTACTTATGATAAAAAAAGAGTAAGGAGTAGTTAAGCTTTGAAGCCAGGTAGTATTCTGACTCCATAGTAAAAACTCCACCACCCCAAGATGCATTCTCTTCTTAATCACTTCTGCTTTGTGAGGGAAAATACACTCACCTACATTCATAAATCTATATGAAAACATATATATCTAAATATATACACATGTGTATATATATCATTTCGTGACATTTTTTTCAGTGTGCATTTATATACACATATACATACACATGCATATACAGTAGGGCCCCCATCTGCAGAGGATTCCTTCTAGGACCTACCTTGAATGGCTGAAACCTTGAAAATAAGCAAATAGCCTGCTGATCCCATATAATATAACATGATTTTCTTGTACATACATATATATCATGAATTTTAATTAATAAATTAGTTACAGTTAGACATTACCAACATTAAATAAAGTAATAAAAAGTACATTGTACATTACTCTACAATGCCATCCCCAATCTTTTCCAGGAGGTATAAGTTCCAAGAACCCTAGTGGATGCCTGAAACCCTAGACAGGTCTTGCTTTAACTTTTAGCACTTATGTTAGCTTTACTGTATAGTACTAAGCTCTGTCTCCCCACTCCTCCCTCTTGGCTCCATCATCCACCTTCCCAAAAAACAAACAAATAATCCCATCAATTGAAAATGGAATAACTGATTCCCAAACAGATTCCCTCCTCCCCAACTTCTCCCCCCAGGCAGACCACTTCCTCAGGCTCACCTCTGGCACACAGGCAAGAGACCTTTGCCCCACTCTGCCCACCCAACTGCCAACCTGGCACTCTCAGTGTCTGTATTCTGGCCGTCTGCCCTCAAGTTCCAGCCTCTGCGTGTCCTGGAACCATGTGCTAATCCCCATTTCCCTCTCCTTCAGGGGCCGCCCCCTTCCTGTCTCTTTCCTTTGCCTGGAATTCATGGTTGGCTGTGTGTAACCCTAACAGCAGAAAGTGAAATCTTTATGGCGGGAAAAGGGTGGGGCTACTGTATATGCATGTATGTATAGATATGCCCCATACCTACAATACACTCACACACACACACACACACACACACACACACACACACACACACACAATCTTGTTTTAATGACCTCTTGCTTCCTCAGTAATAACAAGTCAGGAAGCTGAGGCTGTAATCCCTGACGTCACTTAACTGCAGTAAGGTGGCATGCCCTTGCAGTACCAATGTGGCAAAAGGATGTTAGAGTCCAAAATCTTGGTGATGGTACTTCCCTGTCACTAGGATCAAGGGAATTGAACCCATGGCCACTTCCTTGTTCATGAAAAGGAGCACAGCCTGAAAGGAATAAGGAGGTCCAGATAAAGAATTTAAACGTTATAAACGTTATAAATTTATAAAAGTTATAAGCTTTATGCTTGGCTTTAAGAAAATCAGCTTCGCAAGTAAACGATGGAAAAGGAAAGGCTAAGTAACAAGTTTTTTGAACTACACACACACACACACACACACACACACACACAGAGTAGATGGGATGGATCTTAAGTTAAATGTGAATCATCAATCAAAATTGGATGTAATTTTAGGTTTTGATAAAACAGACACAAATCTAGAATTAGGGCGGAAATAATAATAACCTAAGGACAACTAAGTGGCACAGTGAATAGAAAGCCAGATCTAGAGTCAAGAAGAGTCAAATCCAGACTTGGACTTAACCCCATGTGCCTCAGTTTCCTCATCAATAAAATGATCGGGAGAAGGAAATGGTGAACCATTCTGGTATTCTTGCCTAGAAAATCCCAAATGGAGTCTCATGAAGTCAGACACAATTGAAATTACTAAATAACAGTAATGTCTAACATTTTTCTTTCTCTGAATTAGATTTATTCCAGAAACAAGATGAATGCAAATCAAATTTTGGCTTGTGGAATCTTTTTTTCTTTTCCCATTGGCATGCATTATCATTTCAGAGATATCTCTTCAATTTTGGATTAATCTTCAGTTGGCAGTGGTGTCTAACCTTTAAGTTTTTAAAGTTTTTATTTTAGGCCTCTAGCCTTTCTGTCAAGTAGTTAATGATCTACAAACCACATGTAAGTACACTGAAGAAGTTTATTATATAAAAGGACCTTTTGTAAGATCAAGAATTTTTCTTTATTTTCATATAATCATCCCTTTATTTGTTCTGTTCCAAATTTCCACAAATTATGTTTTCTTAAAATTGGCCCCTGCTCTTGTGTTTCTCCATATTTCTCTCAGTTTCCTTTCTCCGAGGCTCTGGGTTGGTAGGTGAATATCTATAAATGCCTTCCAAAATGGGGAAGTAGGAAGAGAAGGTTGAGATGACATGCAAGCAAGATATACTCTAGAGGGTGGCCATGATGGTCAAAGACCAGGGATGTTTGGCCTAGAGAAGATCCTAAGTGGGGGAGACAAAATACTTGTCATTTATGTAAAGGGCACTCATATAGAAGAGGGATTGGACTTGATTTATTTGACCCCAGAATATGGAACACTAGGTGGAAATTGCAGAGAATTCGTTCAATGTAGTAAAAGCTATCTTACAATGGAACCTAAAGTTTCCTTCACGACAAGACAGCAGGGCCCTTTGCTCAGGGTATTGTACAGAGGTGTCTTCATCAGGTACAGATTGGACCAGATACATTATGGCTTGGTGAATCAGCAATCCTTTGAAGAAGAAGGGAGTAGTGTTAACTGTGGAAAAAGAAAATACCAAGCTGCAGGCTAATGATATGCATGTAAGAGGCCACTAAGTGGACAGAGTACTGAGCCTGGAGTTAGGAAGACTCATATTCTTGAGTTCAAATCTGGCCTCAGATACTGACTCGCTGTGTGACCCTGAGCAAGTCACTTAATCTTGTTTGCCTCAGTTTATTCATCTATAAAATGAGCTGGGGAAGAAAATGGTAAACTGCTCCAGTGTCTGCTAAGAAAACCCTAAATGGGGTCACGAAAAAGTTGGACATGCCTGAAAAATGACTGAACAACAAATGTGTATGTATTTCATAGTTTTTGAAATTTGTGT
>NW_025349434.1:0-3684 GCF_016433145.1 Gracilinanus agilis
CTCCTCCTCCTCCTCCTCCTCCTACTAGATGCAAGGTCCTGTGCTTAATTCTAGGTTTTCATCAATAGACAGGACACAGGCTTTGATTCTAACAGTAAGCTGAGGGAAGGAAAATATGCAACTAATTATGATCCAGGGAAGACTGAAGTAAGTGCAAAGGGGAAGTTGAGGAAAAGTGCTATGGGAAATCCAAGGAGAGAAACATCACTTTCACTTGCCAGAGCAAGGGAAAGCAGACAAGACGATGGGAAGGTCTTCATGAAGAAAGTCGAATGTGATTCCAGCCTTGGAGGACAAGAATTGAGTACATAGAGTTTATGTGTTTATGTGGGGGAGAGGGGACAGGAAGTAGAGTTCGAAATCTATCCTAGGCATAGGAATCAGAGTAAGAAAAGGCATGGAGATAGGAGAAAGTAGGGCAAAAAGAGAGGATAGTCTAGGGTGTCTGGGAGGTATGTGGAGCAGAATAGTTTAAGATAAGGCTAGACAGCTAGGTTGGAGCCAGATTGTGGCTTAAAAAGGAGGCTTGAAGGTTTTTGAGTAGAAGAATGAAAATGACTGCAGTGTTCCATTAAGATCACTCAGATGACACTCTAGAGAATGGTGTGAACTGAAGGGAGATTGGATACAGGAAGAGCAGCTAAAATACTATTTCATTTATCAAGTTTATAGGGGAAGTTGTGAGGATCAAATGAGATAATGTAAGTAAGACATTATGAAAGCCTTAAAAACTACATAAATATTTATTATAATATTTATTAATTAATTAGGTGAGGCAATGTAGTGTAGTAGATAGAGAGAGTTGGCTTTGGAGCCAAGAAGACAGTGACTGGCATTTAGAAGGAAGGAAAGAAAGAAGGAAAAAAGAAAGGAAGGAAGGCAAGAGAGGAGGAAAAAGGGAAAACAAGAAAGAAGGAAGGCAAGAGAAGAAAGAAGGAAGGCAAGAGAGGAGGAAAAAGGAAGGAAAGAGAAGGAAGGCAAGAGAAGAAAGAAGGAAGGAAGGCAAGAGAGGCAGAAAGAAGCAAGGAAAGGAAGGACACATTTATTAAGCACTTACTATGTGCTAACTACTTTACAAATATTATCTCATTTAAGAGAATATTCTAAGGAGCAGCTAGGTAGCTCAGTAAATAGAGAACCAAGTCTGGAGTTGGGAGGAACTGGGTTCAAATCTGGCCTTGGACATGTTCTACCTGTATGATGCTGGGCAAGCCACTTAACCCCAATTACCTAATTCTTAACGCTGTTCTGCTTTAGAACTGATAGTATGATTCTGAGAGAGAAAGTATGGTTTTAGAAAAAAAGAGGGGAAACATTCTAGGCATGGGGGATCAGAAATGGGAGATGGCATAATGGTTGTGAGAAATAGTAAGGAGGCCAGTGATTTGTAAAATGGCTTGAAAAAGAGGAAGGAGTCAGATTGTGAAGAACTTTAAATGCTAAACAGAGCAGTTTATTTCTCAGAGGTAATAGGGAGTCACTGGTTATTGAGTAGTGAGGTAATAAGGTCACACCTGTGCTTGAAGATAATCATGTTGGCAGTTTTGTGGAGTGGGGAGAAGCTTGGGGAGGGGTGGTGGAGATGAATTAGGAGGTGACTGCAATAGGCTAGACAAGTAATGATGAGGGTCAGAACCTGTGTGCTGGCTGTGGGAGTTGAAAGAAGGGAATCTATGCTTGAAATGTCAGGGAGATTAGAGTGATAAGATCTGAGAAATGATTTGCTATATAGAGTGAGAGTGAGGAGTTCAGGATAACTTCAAGGTTGTGAACCTGGATGAAGGGGAGGATGAGGGCATCTTTGAAAATAATCTTTGAGTTCAGAATGGGCTAAATTTTAGAGAAAAGATGAGGGATTCCATTTTGAAGATATTGAATATGAGATTCCTTTTAAAGCCCAGTTCAAAATGTCCATCCATAGGTGATCATGCAGGGCTGGAGCTTAAGAGGAAGACTTAGAGTGGAGATATATATGTGGGCATCATCTGTATAGAGTTAGTCATTAAATTCCTGTGAGCCAATGTAATATAGAGAGTGTAGTGGACAGAGCTTCTGGAATCAGGAAGACCTTGGTTCAAATATGGCCTCAGACATTAGCTCTATGACCCTGGGCAAGTCACTTAACCTTTTTGTCTCAGTTTCCTCATCCATAAAATGAGCTGTTTTAGAAGGAAAAGGCAAAACACTTTAATATCTTTTACAAGAAAACCCCAAACGGGGGCATGAAGAGTCAGACACCACTGAAATGGCTGAATAACAATGGAGGGAAAAGAGTAGAGGGACCAGAGCAGAGCCTAAGGATACACCCACATTTAGTGTGTAGGGTGTGGATGAAGATTCAGCAAAAGAGACTAGAAATATTTGCATTTAATTAGTTTTAATGGGAGCACCTAGCTATTATCCTAGCACTTTTTTTCCTGATATATCCAGGTTGTTTAGAAACAAAGGTTCTGCTAACCACTGTGTCAGAAAGATGCTAAATTAGAAAGGAAACCAGAAAATCCTCTTATTTGGAGATTTTTTTTTCCTTCCTAAATTAGAATCTTTCAAACATACCACCCAGAACAACATCCTCTTGTAGAGACAGATACTCTTCATTAAAAAAAAAGAAAAATGTTTTGGCTGAGATAATGATGTGTCAGTGTGTGTCCGGGGAGTTGGGGGGGGGGGGAGTCTGACCTTCAGCCATTTCTTTCCTAATTAGGAAAATTAGAGTCTGCTAAGTGCTATCCTGGATTAATGCCAGACATGCATGTAGGAAGACAATGTCTTGTCTCAGTGGTGTGGCATGTACATTGTGCTGACATCACGGCACACTAAAAACCAGATCCTTCCTGTAGGCCCTCCGGGGGAACATTGTCTTACCTCCTCTGTTTTTTGTTTTTAAGTTAAAAAGGGTCTTAGACTGAGATCCTGTGTCTTTTCTGAGTTACACAATCTCTCTTGCTTTATATTACAAAACCATGAGTATAGATTCTGCCCACCTGTGGGTTAAATGGAGTCTGAAGGTTCCAGTCAAGGGGGCTGCCTTGCTTACAGCCTCACAATGAGGGTAAGCCAAAATCGGTGATTATAATTACTTTGGGGCTTAGGTTTCTCATAGCTGTCATAAGGGAGTTTGAGGTAAGTGTCATTAAAGCTGTGATGAGTGGCCTGTATTTCTGTGTGTATATGAGAGTGTGCATGTGTGCACAGAAGAGCTTCTCTGAGCTCCAAGCATCCCAGCCTTTTCTGGAGTACCCTGAATGATGCTTATTTATGCTGGCTGCCCAAAGACCTATGGGAGATTATCGTGAAAGCCCACTTTGAGTTGTTCTAGTTAAGTTGTACTTCACATTTATCACTGGAGATATTGTTGGGCAGCAACCAAATATTGTGCTGTGAACATAAAATTTCATTGGCATGATTCCCTTGCTGTTCTGCGTCATTGTAAATGTCAACAGATTTAACCCATTCACTTCTCCCCATCTCGACAGATAATTTAAGGTTTTGCCTTCAACACAGAGTCCTCAGTAATCCTGCTTTTTAGTATCCAGAGGGATTAAGAAAAGTAAGTTTAATAAAAACCAAGCAATTTAAAGAGAGTGACACATTTTCTTCCTTCCTTCCTTCCTTCCTTCCTTCCTTCCTTCCTTCCTTCCTTCCTTCCTTCCTTCCTTCCTTCCTTCCTTCCTTTTTTCCTCC
>NW_025349435.1:0-4901 GCF_016433145.1 Gracilinanus agilis
GTACACAAATAAAATGTTAGTGATGTTTTGATATTATTGAGTAAAACAGGTTCTGTCAGTGTCGGCTGTTTTCAATAGACACTGAATTCACATAAAACTCCTGAGTGAGGCCCAAATCAGATCAAAATGTAATTGGACATTTTATTTTATTGGACAAATTTTAACAAAATGTATAAAAATCTCATACAACATAGATACTATTGATTTGAAATTTACTTTTCTTTAAAAATATTTCTTTTCAAAATTATTTTAAAAAATAAGTTCCCAAATACCTCTCTCCCTACCAGTCTTTAAAAAGGAAAGCAATAGGATATCAATTACATATGTTATGTCATACAAAACACACTTCCATGTTAGTTATGTTACAAAATAAAATAAAAATCATGAAACAGAAAAAATTAAAGTACATTTCAATCTGTTCTCAAGTTCATCAGTTTTCTCTCTCTGGAGGCGGATAGCAGTTTTATCACATGTCTTTTGGAATTGCCTTTGATCACTGTCTTAATCAGAGTAGCTAAGATGTTCACAGTTGAACATCCTACACTATTGCTGTTACTGGATACATTCTTCTCGTTCTATTCATTTCACTTTGCATGAGTTTATACAAGCATTCTCACTTTTTAAAAATTAATTAATTTTCTACATTCAGTCATTTTTCAGTTTTATCTGGCTCTTTGTGACCCCATTTATTATTTTTTTGTTTATGTAAAACATACTTCCATATTGGTCAAAAACACACAAAACTAAACCCCCAAAATAAAATCAAAGATACACTGATGTGAAAGATGAATACGACAGTTCTTTCTCTGGAGGATAGCCTTCCCTGTCATAAGCTCAGAATTGTCCTAGATCATTGTACTGAGAGTAGTCAAGTTTTTACAGATAATCATTGTCCAATATTGCTGTTATTGTGTACAATGTTCTTCCAGTTCTACTTATTTCACTCTGCCTCAGTTCCCACAGATCTTTCCAGGTTTTTCTGAAATTATCTTGCTTATCATTTTTTATAGCACAATACTATTCTATTACCAACATGTACCACAATTTTTTCAGCCATTCTCCAATTGATGGACATCCCCTCAATTACCAATTCTTTGCCAGCACAAAAAGAACAGCTATAAATATTTTTGTCCTTTCCCCTTTTTAATTTTCTCTTTGGGATATAGACCCAGTTGTGGATTACTGGATCAAAGGATATGCAGTTGTATAGCCCTTGGAGTATAGTTCCAAATAGCTCTCCAGAACGGTTGGGTCTTTTCACAACTTCACAAATAATACATTACTGTTCCAATTTTGCCACATCCCCTCCAACATTTACCACTTTCCTTTACTACCATATTGGCCAATCTGATAGGTGTGAGGTGGTACCTCAGAGCTGTTTTAATTTGCATTTATCTAATCAAGAGTGATTTAGAACATTTTTTTTCATGTGATTACTGATGGCTTTGATTTCTTCATCTGGAAATTACTTGTTCATATCCTTTGATCATTTCTCAATTGGAGAATGACATATGCTTATAAATTTGACTTAGTTCTTTATAAATTTGAGAAATTATACCTTTATCAGAGACATTTTTATAAAAAATTTCCCATTTTGTTGTTTCCCTTTTAATCTTGGTTATATTAGCTTTGTTTATACAAAAGCTTTTAAATTTAATATAATCAAAATGATTCATTTTATATCTTATAATACCCTCTTTCTCTTGTTTGGTCATAGATTCTTCCATTTTTTGAACATCTGCCAGATAAAATGTTCTAGTATTCCCCTAATTTAGTTATGGTACCATTACTTTTTTTTTTTAACCCTTGTACTTCGGTGTATTGTCTCATAGGTGGAAGAGTGGTAAGGGTGGGCAATGGGGGTCAAGTGACCTGCCCAGGGTCACACAGCTGGGAAGTGGCTGAGGCCAGGTTTGAACCTAAGACCTCCTGTCTCTAGGCCTGACTCTCACTCCACTTAGCTACCCAGCTGCCCCCGGTACCATTACTTTTTATATCTAAATCATATATCCATTTTGACCTTATCTTAGTATAGGGTGTGAGATATTGGTCTATACCTTGCTTCTGCCATATTGTTTTCCAATTTTCCCAGTAGTTTTTGTTAAAGTTATTCCAAAAGAATTTATTTCTGAAACCACCCTGCCCATTTCTTATTGCACAATAGAATTCTATAACAATAATATACTATAACTTGTTCAGTCATTGCCCAATTAGTTGAAAGCCCCTCAATTTTCAATTCTTTGCCAGTAATATCTATTTTATTGGTTTCAACATGCAACCCATAGGGATCAGTTCTGCTTGAATTTAGAAATATGGATATAGGGGGAAAAGGGAAGAGAGTCTATAATAGAGCTTTGGGGGACCCCCAACTGATTGAAGAGCTATCAAAGGAAACTGAGAAAGAACAGATAACCCAGAGAGAAATGTATCACAAAATCAAAGCCAAGAGAGAAAAGTGTATCTAAAAGAGAGTGACTGATCGTGTAAAACGCAATAGAGAGGAAAGGATGAGAACTGAGAAAGGCCATTTGATTTCTTGATTACAGAAGTTATTGATAACTTTTGAGTTTTATTTCAATAAAAATGCTATGAAGCCAGAGTACAGAAACTTTAGAAGAGTGTAAGAAGAAAGGCCAATTATTAGGCACTGATTATAAACAACCTTCTCACAGAGTTTAGACACAAAAATGAAGCAATATAGAGGGTAATCTAGTGAAAAATTGATGAATCAAGTAAGGGATTTTGTTAGATTTTGTTTCATTTTTGAGGATGGTGATACATGTGTCTCTGTAGAGAGTAGGAAATCATCCAGGAGACAGGAAAAAATTAAAAATTAGTGAAAAAGTGGGGAAGATGGGCTAGAAAGAGATCACTTGTGAAGGGAAAGAAAATTACCTTAGCAAGAAGGGCCACATCTTCATGTGAGACAAGGGTAAAGGAGTGAGGAAGATGGATGAATGATCTAGAATTTTTCAGTGAAATATGAGGAAAAATTATCTGCTTAAAGGGCAGAGGGTGGTGTTTTATGAACAGGTTGGATACAAATATGAAGTTGTGGGAAAAATTGTAATGCAGTTTTAGGAATGATGGAGTAAGAGTTAAACCTAGGCTTTGAATAAAAACTTGACTTGGGGTAAAAAAAGATAACTCTCTCTCCCAATATGATTGTTGAATTCTGTCTCTGAAACACTAGTTGTATGATTTTGGACATATAACTACATTTCTAAGCTTTAGGTTCATATAACAAAAAAAATATATATATATATAATTAGAGTCATTGCTTCATAGGATTATTATGAATACCAAATAAAACAATATATATATAAAGTACTTTGCAAACCTTGAGGTGTAATATAAATGCTAGCACTCAAAATTATGTTTAAATTAAAAGGGCTGATTTAAATGGCAATTTGCCTATAATTGTATGATTCTTGATTGTGTTATGTCAAAATACACACATTATATCATATGATTGTCCAATTAGTTGGAAGCTCCTCAATTTTCAATTCTTTGAATATGTAATATGATTGCAAAAATCTAGGGCACATGACTTGAGAACATTTTCAAAATGACCATTTTTACCCTGAGTCTATTATTTTTTCTCTGAGATAGACATGAAAGTTAAAAAACAAAACAAAACAAAAAAAAAAAAAAACAAACACCAAAGAAGATCTCTAGGTTTCATTTTATTGGCTTTGAATTTCCTAGAAATTCCAATCATTCCTTTGACTAAATAAAAGTTGCAATTTCACAGAGAGGTTATAACATATATAAAATATTTTTATATCTTACTCTATGAATTTCAAAACTATACCTATTTTCACATTCATTTTTAAATGAATTTTAAAAGCTACCCCTACATTATGAACTCTGCCTGATACTTTATTATGTATAAAACAGAATGAAGAATATGCAGTGAAATTAGCATCTGGCATTTCTTTTAGGGCCAATCACTATATTTGACAATGAATTTTAAAAATGTATTCCAAGAGAGCTTAGCTTTTCTATGTGATTATTGAATCTTCAGTACTGAGAGAAGATGTAGCTAATGACATTATTTCCTATCAGGCCATTTCTGAGAATGTTACTATATGTTTCTGTAGTGTTTTAATTTCTACCACCCCTGTTGTAGACTGCAGCTCTTCAGTATCCTGGGGACCAGCATACTTTCCTTTGTACAAAATTGCTCTCTATTGCAGACTATGGTGTTGTGAGTGCTTCCAATGCCTTTGAGTATTCATTGCCTTCAAATGGGTGTAGTGAGCTCTCAAAACACTTCATAAGCCCCCCTTCTGTTTTGCTATCTTCCAAAGCTTTCTGGGCAGCATTTACCCAGGTTCCCTGGTGTTTCCTTCTGTCATCTCTCATCATGTGGCCATCATAGGAAAGCTTATTTGAAGTGACTCTTTTAAGGTTATGGATTGCCTTACTCCAAGACTTTACTTGAATAAGAATGATGCATTAAAATTGAGCAGAAAGTAAATGTTTCATTCATGTGCTTTATTGAAAAATCAGAAACTTGAAAGAAAGAGTGCTTTAATTATGGACTTTGTATGTACCTAGGTAATTAAATGGTTTTGAAAGAATATTTCCAATCATTTAAATTTTTTCCTATGTGTTTTTTTTAAATAAGGGAATTAAATCATAAGTGCTTCTATATACAGTATTGGAAACATAAATTGGTTCAGACCTATATTAAGTTAATCTGTTTTTCCTGGAATTAAGAATTAAACACAATTTTAGAAAAACTCAGGAACAAATAAATGCATGCTGTGGAAATAAAATCAAGTAACCTCATCTAATATCAAACAAAAGTGAAGAATATGCATTCATTTTTCATCAATATTTTTCACATATTTATATATATATTCATATATATGTACATATACATATATAGAAAG
>NW_025349436.1:0-4669 GCF_016433145.1 Gracilinanus agilis
AACTTGGAGTGAATGATCTATTTGCTTTCTTCCAGGTCCAAGATACTATAACTCTATAATTTGAGTTATTGCCCATCTACCAGCTTCTGTTGCCACTGAAGTACAGGTGTTAGGAGTGGAATAAACAACATGAGCAAACTGCTTTAGTTTAAATATTTCCCCAAATGGTGCTGATTGACTCTACCACCACCAACTTCCTTTTTGTAGATGAAAAACACACCACATGGGTTAACCAGTGCCAAAGAAACAAGATTTTTTAAAACAAAGCTCTCTTTTTGGTCTATGCCTTATGAAAATGTGTAAATGGAATGGGATGAATAATTCTCAAATAAGGTGTGTGTTGTTCATGAGCCCTAGGCTCTGATTTCCGGAAACCACAACATTCCTCCTCTAGCCTCCTCAGTGGCAAAGCCAGAACTGCCTTGCCAATTGAATGAACAAATCTTGACATTTTATTTATTTTTCTTTTGGGTAACTTTCATTCAGGGGAGAAAGGGTCCCCAAATTTCATACAGCTGCCGTCTGGCTCTTTTTTTCTGGTACGATGCAGAGAGCTGTCTGGGTGGCCACTGAAAATGGCTGAAGGCAGACTGAATTTTCCATTTGAGAGTCTTTAAACATTTCAATATAATCTCTAACTCCATGAGGTCAGAACCATACCTATCTCTGTGCTATTCATAACTCAACCTCTAGGCAAATTGCATTTCCAGATAATTTTTAAAGGCTACTGATACTAATCAGTCCAGCAGTATATATGGTACAGTGGATAAAGGGCTATATTTGGAATCAGAAAAACAGCCTTTGAATCTTGGTCAAAATATTTAGCTAGCTGTATGGCCCTCAGTAAATCATTTAACCACTCAACTCTATCCCCTCATTTGTAAATTGGGAATAATAACACTATATATCCACAGGGTTTTTTTAAGGATCAGATTATATAATGTATATAATATGTATAGGTATCATTTATCCTTGACTCTTCACTCTTTGTTCACCCCATATATCAAAACATTTGCACATCTTGGTATGAATACATGATATTGATGTAAAAATGATTTTCTTTAAGTCAAATCTGATCATGTTTCACTTTTACCCAATAAAATCAAGGAGCTTCCCATTGTCTCTACAACCAAATGTAAACTCTCCTTTTTATCCATCAAAGTCTTTTAGAAATTGACCCAAATCTATCTTTCCAGTCTAAGTGTTCAATATTCCCACTCCAGTATTCTAAAATCTAGTCATATTGCCCTTCTCTGTGTCCCTCATTCATGCTATTCCATCTCCTGTCTCTGTACTTTGATAATGGCTATCCCCCTGGTCTAGAATGATCCTTTCTTCCCACCTCCATCTCATAGAATCCTTCTTCTCATTCAAAGATGTAGTTCAAGCACTGTCTTGTATGTTAAATTTTGTCTCTGTCACTTGCTAAAGTCCTCCCTTTCAAACTACTTCATGTTTAATTGCTTTGCATTTCTTTACATTTATTCTCCTTATTTATTTATTCTACATATATTTGGGTAGGCCCTTGTTTTCTCCTCCATTATAATCTGAATTTTTTGTTTAAGGACTTTTTCACTCATTCAAATAAAATGTTATTTGAATCCTCAGCAACAAGCAGGGTCTGGCATAAAGAAGGTGTTTGTATTTTTGCTGATTTAAATCATTATAAAACAGTTCCTGGACAAGTCATCTATCCTACTATTACTCTTACATACCTAATACAGGTGGAAAGGTGTGCATTTTGTGCAGGTGTATATAAAGTGCTTTTTGTTTTCTATTTGGGTAACTGAATAATTAAGTCTTCCCCCTACTAATCGGAAATATATTGTAGTATAACTTAGAATTGAAGGTAAGATCTGTTTCCAATTTACTTATGATATAATACCAGAACATAATGAATACAATCTTTTCTTCCTTTCATTTCATGCATACTTATTTAGTGATCAGTGCTATTTGTACTGAGGTATGTCCAAAGCATATTCAGAGATAGAAGTATTGGAGTTTCTAATTTGTTCCAGTATATCTAGTCTCTTCAAGCTTCCTGAACATGAAGGAACCCCATAATTTTTCTGTCCTCCATATCAAACTGATCATCATGATGATAGTAAGTTATAGCCACTGGCAACCCCCTATCAGATCAACTATTTCTTTGATTCTTATGATCATGAGCATCTCATTTGAGTGCTAACCTATCAGTAGTACTTTGAATGCCCCATTAACTAGTGTTTGTTTCTTAAGCCCCTACTATTACTAAAACTAGTATGGGACTTATAATATCTCTTCTGTACATCCCACTAATTGAAATCCTCTTCTATGTAGTTGTGCTCTGCTTTCCAAATGTGAATAATAGCATATGTTATAAATGGTTGAAGACAATTACTACTTCTATGGTTATCTCATATTTACCTCCCTGATAGGGTTCATGTAGGAACATTCCATGGATAAATTGCTAACTTGTCATTCACTTTTATATTTAATGTTCTACAAACTCATTGAAGTGATTTTTTCTAATAAATGAATATTGAAATATTAACTCATTCTTTGTACATTTAGCATCTTTGAGTTAACTCCTAAAAGACAGCTATATGCCTTGTTTCTACAGCTATTTCCACATTTTTTATTCTTTTTCTTTTTTTCAAGTGTGTGTGTGTGTGTGTGTGTGTGTGTGTGTATGTGTGAGTGTGTGTGTGTGTTTGCCCATAAAAAAATATGAATGTAGGGATTCTCTGTTCAAGAGACCAAATGCCATAGTAGAACCATGAGTAGCCTCTCCAACTAATCTAAAAATAACATCACAAAATGAATACAGGAATGAAAGAACCAAGAGAGACAGAGTGAAGCAACTTTCATGAAGAGAACAACTTGAAATGTAGGCAGAGAGCATGTGGGACACTCACATTAGAAGGGAGCATAGCTAGCAGGAGGCTACAACAAAGAGTAAGGAACAAGCCAGCAGAAAACCACTACCACTACCACCACCACCACCACATCTACTCTTCCAGGTTCTGAACCTGGGCCCAAGTCGCCATCCAGACCCTCAGACCCTGCCTGGGCCAATAATTGTCCAACATAAAAATGCACACCCATTTTAAGTAAAACTAAAGTTAGGTTCAGAATTCCAGCCCAGGGCAGTCTGTGTAGCGCAGCCTGAACCGGGTGGGCCCAGAGCAAAGCCAGGAATTCTAACCCAGGTCTGGAGACCTAAAGTTCAGTGTGGGACAGTCAGGTGGCCTGGAACTGGTGCCCTTGCACCTATCCCTGGCAGGTGTAATCCCTAGGGTGCTTACATGGGGGAACCTGGATGACTCTTGCCAAAGATGAAGTGGAACCACAGGGCAGGGCAGTTTGATATTCTCTGTGTACTGGACCTGATCAAGCACATCATGAGACCAAAAGCCTATACCCAAGGCTGAGGCTAGAATTTATTTGAGCTATCAGCAATCTCAGAGAGTAATTGAAACAGTGGTGAGAGGTAACTATCAGAGTTTGAAGTCCACAGGCTATCCTATTATCTTACAAGAACTAAAATTTGCAAAAACCCAGAAATAAGGTTAAGGATAACATCAAGAAAGGACGGAAGTTAAAGAGGGTGCCCTAACTTCCTAGAGAACAGAACCTATCTTTAAAAAGGCTAGAAAAAGAGCAAACATAAAAAAAACCCCTAAACATAGAGAATTTTTATGGTGACAAAGAACAGGATACAGACACAGAAGGGCACAGTGAAAGAAAAGCAAACACATGCAAATTCCAAAAGAAAAACATGAATTGGACTCAGATTTTGGAAGAGGTCAAAAAGGATTTCAAAATTCAGTTAAAAGAGGCATAGGAGACTTCCGGGTTAAGATGGCGGCAGAGTAAGAAGCAGCTCTTAACCTCTCCTGACCGAAACACACAAAACTCCTCAAGGGGACATAAAAACAAGTCCAGACGAACGGAGGAACCCCACAACAGGGCACAGCGTGGAAGGTACGTGGAATCGAGACATTTCCAGGCTATAAAGGGCTCTCACTCAATCGCGGGCTGAGCAACCGCCCCACCCCCACCCCCTCCACACTCACCTATAGCTCCGAACCCAGCTAAAAAGAAATAGAGCAAGTTTGGGGCACCCATCGAGTCATCGGCAGCTCCGGGACCTGTTCCTGAGAGCAGCAAGACTTAGGACCCCATTAAGTCAAAAACGCACGCGAAATCTGAGCGCGCGCGGGAGCAGGACGCTGGGCGCAGAGTGCCGGCTGAGCAGAGGCGTGGGTGGAGGCAGACACAGCCAGGAACTAAAGCCTAAGTGGGGAACCAGTGCAGACGGGTATACGACTGTGGAAGTAGCTCCCTGAGACTTGTAAAGGAACCTCCTGCAGAGGATCAAGCAAGGGAATCCACCAGGGGGCTTGACCTTGGAAAAAACTAGAACTCAGACCTCAGGAGCCAATAGATCTCTGACAGACACTGAGCGCGAGGATAAACCTGAGAAGCTGCTGGGCTAATGATGGCTAATCAGTCACAGGAAGTTCAGAAGAGAAAGAATAACAACAAAAAAAAGAAGTCTTTAACACTCGACAGCTTTTACACAGAGAAAATCCAGACAACCAAGCAAACAGAGGAGGAGAACAAACAACCATCCAGACCCTCCCCAAATAAGGAAAACTCCTCACAAGCTATGGAAGAGTTCAAA
>NW_025349437.1:0-3040 GCF_016433145.1 Gracilinanus agilis
GGTTTGTTTCACACTTCATGATTTCACATAGGTCTTTCTATGTTTTTCCAAAATTAATCTGCTCATCATTTCTTAAGGTGCAGAAGTATTCCATCATAATCATATGTCACAATTTGTTTAGCCATTCTTCAACTGATGGGCATCCGTTCAATTTCCAGCTCCAGTTCCAGTCTACCACAAAGAGAACTGCTATAAATATTTCAGGATATTTAGGTATCAGGTTTTCTCCTGATTGCTTTAGGAAATAAACCTAATTGTGGTACTGCTGGGTTGAAAAGTGTCCACAGTTTTATAACTCTTTGACCTTAAGTCCAAATTGTTTTCCGAAATGGTTGGCTCAGTTCATAGTTCCAACTGAGATCCTTTCTTGTGCGGAATGATCAAGTATTCAAACTCTATCACAGAGAGCTCAACTCTGATGGCTGACCATGTAACCTGAATGCCAAAGGCACGCTTATCTATAAAGAGTATTTACGGAGAACTCAAACAAGGCAAGTACTCATGCTGTGGTCAGAAGATGCAGCAGGAGGACACGCTAAAGATCTCTTTGAAGAAATTTGATATCATTTGTGAGACATAGCTGATGGACTACTCAGATCACAGTAGCACAAAGGATGCAAATGCAGAGACTCTATCCCAAATGTTCTAATGGACCACTTGGGATTGATCTGTGGTCGAGTCTTTAGAACCCACATTGATCTGATCATCCAGCTATGGCTGAACATACTACCCTGATCCCAACATTGTAATGTCATTGGTCGCCTGCGATGACAAAGCACAAACAAAAACAACAACCCTTGTTATGTTTAACTCGTATTTTACTGATTTGTGTATATATCTAATCGGGGGTGTGTGACATCTGATTGTTGAATTTTCAGTGTGAGTCTTGAACTCTTGGAAATCAGCAAATGCAACAATCAGAGCTTGATTGATTATTTTGTCAATTGTCTAGACTCAACTTAAGAAAGTGATGGAGAAAATATGAATGATACAAATTAATCTTTAAAGTGTGTTGTACATACAATTCCTCACACAACATTGAACAATATATCCCTGTGTCTAATTTTCCCTATTTAAAGAAAAGCTTGTCAGGTTACAATCTGTTATTAATCATTGTATCCCTAAGACCTAGCAAAGGGTGTTGGATACAAATCTAACCATGTCACTTCAACTGCCCAAGAAGATTCACGAGTTCTTTATTCCTTTTTTCAAAATCCCTACCTTCTGTCTTAGAATTGGTACTGAATAAGGTTCGAAGGCAGAGGAGTGGTAAGGGTAGGCAGTTGGGGTTAAGTGACTTGCCCAGGGTCACATAGCTAGGAAGTATCTGAAATTTTTATTACTTTTAGGATAGGATTTGGACTCCTCTCTTTGACTTTTAAAAGTCCTTCACAATATGGCTTTGATCTATTTTTTCCCAGGCTGATTATACACCATTTCTCCTGACACACTTTATGTTTAAACAAGTCTATTTTACTTCAATCAATCAATGAATCGGTCAACATTTATTAAGTGCCTACTACATGTAAGACGTGATGCCTATACTTGAAGCTATCTCCGATCTCCATGCCTTTGCACGTATTATTTCCTGAGTCTGGAACACTGTTGTCTCTTCCTATTTCTATGTCATTGATCCCTCTAATTCCCTTCAAGGCTCAGCCCAAGTAGCACCTCTTACTTGAAGGATTTCTTGCTTTCTGCAGTTGGTAGTATTTTCCCCAACTTTGCCTTTATTTTCTACGTAATGTGCATTTCCAAATTTACCTTCTATTCTCTCCCTTTACCCTCAGCCCCAATCTTTCTCCTCCTCCCAACAATGTGAAGTCCTGGTGGGCTGGGATAGTGTCATTCCTGTCTTTATTACCTCAGTTCTTAACAATTTCTGACACGTAGTGTAGTAGAGACTTAATAAATGATGGCTGAAATGAATTGAACTGACATAGTAGATAATTAATAAACATTAAATGAATTGAATTGAATCCACAAATAAAAGATTTTTGGATTCTTTGTCCCACTGCTTCTCTGTACTAATAGGAATGAAAGGGAATTAAATCTATCACCAATCACTTTACAGGCCAAGATTCATTAAATTTCAATCCCATGAAGCAGAAAAAAAATGTCACTGTATTAATTTTTCACATGAGGAAACTAAGTGAATCAAGGGACAGAATGAGGGAAAACGGAAACCTGAGCTCATTGTATGTTCCTGACCTTCCCTTGAAATGCCTGAATTCAACTTAATAGCTCCTGCTGTCTCTTCCAAGAAGAAGAAGGGGAATTAGAAAATTAGTTTTGTATAAACCACCAGAAGGGGACAAATCTCAGAGAGGGAGGCCCTGTCCACAAGTACGTGATATCCAATGCCTCTAGGCTAGCCAAAGAATACCATGGATTAGAAAAGGGAAAAGAGACTCTCATCTCATTTCACTGAACACTACTGTTCACAAAGGAGGTTTCAGTAGACAAATGCAGTGAGGGCTATGGCTCTTTCCGAGGGTGGCGTATTGGGAGCTATACTTCATACAATATTCCAATATTTATCACACACCATGTTAATAACTGAGGGCATTAGAAAACCAATATTTTCATCTGTGCCTTTTGTTAATCTTTTTCCTAAAAGGAAAAAAATCATCTCACTGATAACAAAAATAGGTTATTGGCATAAAAAATGGAGTAAGTTTGATTAAGAAATCATCATTAGGTTCTGATTGAAGAAAAGTTGGAGGAGTGAGTTTAGACACAGAAGAGAAAGGGGGCAGTTGCTGGAAGCCACTGCCAAGATCATGGCATGGAAAACAAGGCCATAAAAGAAAAGAACAAAAAGCACTCGAGGACTCTGGAGTCTAAGTACCTCAGCTCAGATGTGGGCTTGACTCCTTATTCTCTTGGTGATGATAGGCAAAACACTTAGATCCTTTCTGGGCTCTTCATTTCCCCATCTGTAAAGTGAAGGGGTTGGACTAAGTGAGCCCCCAAAGACCCCTTCTATCTCTAAAACAATGAGTCTATAAGCACATTTAGATAACCAGAATATATATAT
>NW_025349438.1:0-3598 GCF_016433145.1 Gracilinanus agilis
TATATATATATATATATATATATATATCTTCGCATGTAGTGGAGGGATGATATAGTCCAAAGAATGCTGAACTAGAGTAGGAGTCAAGAGACTTTTCCCAGTCCCATCTTATTACAAATGAATGGTGCGACCTTGAGCAGCTGCTTACTTCTTCACAGTTTTCTCATTGACAGAATGCAGAAGTCAGTCTGAAAGATCCCTCAGTTCTCTTCTAGGTTGAACATTCTATGAGTTGGCACCTCTCCCAATCCTGCAGATCACCCTTTACATGGAGTTCTAGGTACTTTTGCAGAGCTAACAGTGGCAACTTCCCTTCTCCCCCCAACCCCTCTTTGAAGATTCCAACACATGACCTGTGAAATAATGATTTTGTGGTATGAACAGTAGAAAGAAGTAAGGAAGACTAAGAGGGAAAGGTGGAAATTTTTATCAGTCTGGGTGAATTCAATGTAATTTTGGAAACTAGAAGATTTTGTTATATTGTATTGGAAGATTTCTTAGTTATTACAAAGACAAGTTCACCAATTAAATTATTCAAACAGTCAACAGAATGTTCTATTATTAGTCATAAAATCTGACAAAGACCAGTGGTTGAACTGGGTAAAGCAAAGAACAAAAGTGTTCCTCCACTAGGCACTAATGAAAATAGCTGCTGACATGTAATTCTAATGTTTGGAAAGGACACATGTTATTTCATTTGATGATCACGACTGCAAGAGGGAGATACAACATAAAATCATCAATATAGAGTTAGAAGGGACTTTAGATGCCATCAAATCCTAGCCCCTCATTTTACAGATGAGGGAACCTGAGGCTCATGGGTTAAATGACTCCCCTAAGGTCATACAGCTAATATGTCTGAGTCTTGACTTGAATCCAATATTCTTTCCACTACAAAATGAGATAACATGTAAATGATGTTTCGCATACTTGAAAGTGCTATGTAAATGCTAGATAGTATTATTATTGCTCTTCCATAAAGGCTATGGCAGCATCATTTAACAGATAAGGAAGATGAGGTCTAGGGACACTAAGTGTCTTACTCAATGTCACATAGCTACTACATGTTAATATCAGTATTCAGAACCAGGTTTCTCCTGATTTATGGTCAGCAACTAATACTGATCTGAAGGACGAACCACAAAAGATTAGAGAAAGGATCAGATAGGAAACCTTTCTGTAAAGTAATGGACACAATGGAATTAAGATTTTACAGGACTGAATGCATCCTCTAGAACTGCCTTTTCTTTCTTATCTTATTTAAAGGCATTAATTAAAAGTTAAAAATAACTTTCAAGTAAAATATTAGAAAAAGATCATTTTCTATTTTTAATATTTATTTGGGGGAATTTATTTATTATTGGGAAAATCTATAAACCACTGGACAAGCTTATTTTAAAGGAAAAGTTTAATATCAAACAAAATTATTCTTGGTTGTTTTGTGGTAAAAATATACATCTTAATGAGATCCCACTCTCCTGGAGTACAGGTGCCCTTGATGAATCCTGAATTAGTGAACATGAAAACTTATAGTGTGGGAGCCAGGACTGGGTAGCAATTTGGCATTCAAAGGGCCTTCAGCCAAGAATGTTATGTCTTGATTAAGTAGAATTCTTACTAACACATTTTCCAAGCCAAGTTCTCAAGGAGAGTAGCTCCTCCCAGTCTGTGTACCAGGTCACAGAAACTGACTTTTTTCCCTTTGTCCCAGAAAAATGAACATCAAGAAAAATAACCCCTTGAGGGAAAAGGGAAGGCAGAATGCGTGAAACTTCTGGATATCCTCCAAGGTAATTGGAGTAAGAGTAGGCCTCCAAACTAAATCTTCAGTCATTCCAGAAGGCTAAAAGAAGGACATATCTTCAATTCCACAGATGAATTATGAAAATCAAAGTTTAGATGATTTTGTACTTTTTGACTACCTTTTTACTGATCTGTTTTTATTGACATATGATTTATTGACATATTTATAAAATGAAGATGTTCAAAGATGTGACTAGATGATTTTTCTGAATACACGTGTAATTATTCCAATGATACAAATAATGTGTTCTATTCCAAGCATATAAGTAAAAGTGATTGATAATAGTAATCAATGAAGCCACTAGTATAAGTAGAATTCAATAAGAATGGTTTGATTGAGTAGTTCCTCTTAGATTACCTTTTGAAGTGAGACAGAGATATCAAGTATCAGTAGCAATGTAAGATGCTTTGCCTTCTGTAGACACTAAACTTTGGGTGCTTCTCTTCATTGTTTGTAAGGTCTGCAGCTTTTTATGATGATATAAGCAAGTTCACTTTTAAAAATGTTTTAAAATAGAAAATGATCTTTTTGTAATAATTTAATAATTTACTTGAAAGCTATGTTTAACCTTTAACCAATTTATATTTTAAGGCTGGACTATAAAAAAGACTTCTTTTTTATTTTTAGAATAGAATGACTTATAAATTTGTAAAAGAAACACTGGATTCCACAAGTATAAATATTCTAAACTGACTTGTGTAGAATGTGTAGTGGAAAACTCATGAAATTAGGAGTCTGATTAAAAAACGGTTTGGATCCCAATTTTGCCACTTATTGCATGTGCAATCTTTGGACATTTCAATTTTGTCTTTTTAGGGCTCAGTTTTCTCATCTATGTACTGAGAATCTTGACTGAGATGGTTTAGTGTTGTTCATGTGGATCATTTATTACAATAGCCTCCTAACTGGTCTCTGTTTCTGCCCCTTTAGATCTGGATACTTCCTTGGTCAGAAAAGACAAGAGAGACCAAAATCTCACATACTACAAAAAAAAAAAACAACTGCCTCTCTATCAAGAATACATACTTCAAGAAGAGATAGGAGGCATGCATTGGATAATATCACAGAAATGAAATCTTAGAAGACTAATGATGACAAATTGTCAAGGAATGAGTTATCTCATGAATCAGACATCTGTATAGTCAGATCATTAGCTTGATAAAAACAGAGATCAAATTCAGCACCAAATTAGAAAAATATTAAAACTGTTAAGAAGAAATGATATGCAGTTAAAGCAGTATGAACCTAACTCATTTAAAAAAAGCTACTGACACTGAAAAATAAGAAATAGATATAAGAATAGACATTGAATGTTTTTGTGATTTCTTATGTAGTTACACTATTTAAAACTGTCACCAGGGGCAGCTGCCTGGCTTAGTGGATTGAGAGTCAGGCCTAGAGACAGAAGGTCCTAGGTTCAAATCTGGCCTCAGACTCTTCCTAGCTCTGTGACCCTGGGCAAGTCACTTAACCCCCATTGCCTCACCCTTACCACTCTTCAGCCTTGGAGCCAGTACTCAATATTGACTCCAAGATGTAAGGTAAAGGTTAAAATAAATAAACAAACAAACAAACAAACAAACAAATAAATAAATGAACGAATAAATAAACAAACAAACAAACAAACAAACAAACAAACAAATAAATAAATAAAGCTGTCACCACCATGAGGAAGAAATAAAAGCCTAGAAACCAACTTTTTTTTTTTTTTGGATTTTTTTTAAAATTTATTAATATTCATTTTTAACATGGTTACATGATTCATGCTCCACCTTTCCCCTTCAACCCCCCCCC
>NW_025349439.1:0-2598 GCF_016433145.1 Gracilinanus agilis
ATATATATATATATACATACTCTATGTTCTAGCTCACTGGCTTATCAGCTGTTATCTGAATTTGACCTTCCATTTCCTGTGTCCCATCTAGTTTCATACTTTCACACAGCCTATTTCCTATACATGAATGCTTATCTTCCTCCTTATGATTATTGAAAGTTCTTCTCAAGTGGCATCATCTCCTTGCTTACCATGTATTTATCTACTGGCCCACATGTTATATCCTCTGCATCCCTTTTTAAGAATACAAATTTCTTGATGGCAGGAGCTGTTTAATAGATTCTTAATAAATATTGGCTGAACGCTACCCTTTTAGCTTCTTAAGAATTGAAAGCTGTCCTTCTACTGTTTTATTTATCTCCACATTTTTATAAGTAGGTAGGGAAGGGATAATTATACTTAAAAAATAATTGAAGTCCATAGAAGTAGAGGTTTGCCCCAAGTATTACAAGTCAGAGACACTGGAAACCAAGTCTTTTGGCTGCTAGTTTAGGACTTTGTTGTTATGAAGACAGGAATTGTTTTTACACCCCCCCCTTTTGTATCCACAGTGTTTAATATAGGACCTAACTTGTTGAATAATGTGACAGTGGAAAGAGCATTGGATGGAAGTCAAAAGACTTAAGTTCTGGTTTTAGCTTTGCTATTCACCACATGTGTGATTTTGGGAAAATCCCTTCCTCTTTCTGGTCACCTATTTCCTCAGCTAATTTCCTCAGCTAATTCCTCATAACATTTTATGGTTGTAGATGCTGCTATTTTTGTAGATACTGAGAAAACAATAAGGATTAACTGAAGAGGGGAGATAATAAGAGATGAAGATTTGAATTTTTGAGAAAAAAAATCCAGACTGTCTTCACTATACCATGACTTTGATTTTTTGCCTGACTTGAAGGAAAGAAAAGCAATTGTAAGAATTCAGATATATGCTTGTTTTCCCTTTGGAATTACTGAGTCCTAATATTTGTCTCCTACCTTGGCAGATAATTAGGCAATAAATAAATGAAGCCTTTACTATACCCCCTTTCATCTTTGCTAGAGAAATCCTGGCCCCCTTTCCTTTTCCTTTTCAATGATTTGTTAATTAGACTGCCCTCCATGATTTCTCTGCAGAGCCATTGACACCAAAGGCAAGTGGAAGGACTGAAGCATTAAAGCATAAAGTCATTCCTCTGTCCTTAGAGCAGAGTCTTGTTTTCTTGAGGCTTCAAAAAAAATCTCTCCAGGGAGAGGGAGAAGCTGGTTTGGCTAGGGCTAACTGCTCTTGTGGGCTTCCATCATTAGTTGATCCCTTGCCTCAAAACTCATCTCTGGCAGATCCTGCCATGCATATATTTCTTCATTAGTCAGATATTTTTATTGAAGGCATCAGCAAAAAGGTTCAAGTTCACGGGGAAAGAAAGGAAGCACCATGTCAAAGTTAACTCTGTAGCTGGTGAAATCCAGACTTAGTGTTTTATTATCTCCTGGAGGTTATCTCTAATCTCTTATCATGACTTTTCCCTCTAGATTGTTTCTGTTGATCTAAACGAATTTCCCCTCAGTCACTATCTTTCAAGGTTTTCATAGCTAACTATCCTTGATGAATTGATTCTCTTCCCATTGCTGCCAACCTGCATGAAATCATTCTGCTGGCTGATTCAGCTTCTCCCTAGCCGGCCTTACTCAGAGAAGGAAGGGAAGGTATGGCCAGGTCAGGTGTTGTGCCCTGGGGTGCTTATCCAGTCACCCACATAACTAGAATTAGGAGTTAGATCTGACAAGATGGCTGGAGTCAATGCTGTCTCCTCCATTTCCTGTCAGATTTGGTTTTCCCTTCACCACTCAGGCTATCTCCTCAGGTAGCAAGTTGTTTCATTTGCTCCAGGGTAAAGACCTGCACTCCCATAAACATCCATCCGCCTGGCGGATCATCCCTCCCAGATGCCAGATGTCCTCCTTTATTGTGTAGCTCAGACCAATTTGTCCTATGTATAGATTCTTTGCAGTGACACACCCAGTATGACACAGCACTCAGGTGAATGGCAGTAGCAGTAGCTTCCTGATTGCACAATCATACCTCTTGCCTCAGGGACAGAGGCTCTCTTACTAGACAGAGAAAGAGAGAGACACACACACACACACAAACGCATACACACACGCGCGCACACACACGCAGAGACAGAGAGACCGAGAGAACCTACTCTTCTGATCCTTTGCTCTGAGAGAGGGTAAGTTGCAGAAGAATGCTGGAAGAGTAGCAAGAATTAAGATCCCTACAGAATGGAAGGAAGCTGCTGAGGAGCCCTTTACAGAGCCAGAGGACGGAAGCCTGAAGGGATGAGCATCAGAGAAGGATTGATCCCTGGAAATAGAAGGTGACAGAAGTCACACAATAGTGGACAATAGATTTGAAAGGAACCCCAAGCAGTTGGTGCTGGTGAACCTTGCTCACTCAGGTAGGAAAGACCATTGATGGATTGGGGGTATTTCTATGTGTGAGCCTGTCTCTGGTGGTAGTTGATTGTCAAGTTCTTTCCATTTTTTGGTTAAGAAGGAGAGCTTTCTCCTCTCCTGTCCTGTCCTGTCCTGTCCTGTCCTGTCCTGTCCTGTCCTGTC
>NW_025349440.1:0-4629 GCF_016433145.1 Gracilinanus agilis
AAAAAAAAAAAAAACACTTTAACTGAGGATGAAAGACTTTGGTAACCTAATATTCTAAATCTAGGTAGTGCTACCAAATGAGCTAGACACAAAGATCCTCAATTCCTAGTTCACTACTTTTTCCAATAAGGCATACACTTCTCATCACATTTCAGTTGTTCATTTCAGAGAGATTACTTCTGTGGTAAGCTTTACCCCTGTTTCAACTAATGATAAAAAATAATAATTTTAAAACCATTACCTTCTGTTTCAAAATCAATACTGTGTTTTGATTCCAAGGCAGAACAGTAGTAAGGGTTAGGCAATAAGTGTTAAATGATTTGCCCATGGTCATACAACTAAGAATTGTCTGAGTCCAAATTTGAATCCAGAATCTCCTATCTCTAGGCCTGGATCTCTAGCTGCCCTTATACAAAATTATAATTAACAAAGACTAATGGATTGGAATAATTAAATAACTTCATAAAATATCTATTTCTTTTTGTCTCAAATTCTTTCATAGAGTATGAACAACTAATGAACTAGAACTTGAGAAAATAACTGAGCTGTACTTCATCAACTACACCCTAGTGTGCAAGGAAGAGAGCTCTCCTTAGGAAACATCATAAAGTTGATTAAGGTAATTTTCTCTTCTAAATACCTTCCTTTTAGCTTCCTTCATTTTCTTTTTTGTTTTATTTTTGTTTTTAATTTTTATTATAATTTTTTTCCTACAGAATATATGTAGATGGAATTTTAATAATCACTTTCTGACATTTTATGATCCATGTTTTCCCTCTCTCTTCTCCCTTCTTCGTTTTCCCCTTCCCTGAGACAGCAGGCAATCTGACATGTTATATATGTGTTATCATGTAATATATATTTCCATCTTCTACATGGTTTGAAAGAAGACATGTTACTTATACTAAGAAAAAATATGTAAAAAGAAAAAAGTGAACAATGATAACCTTAAATCTGTATTCAGACTTCATCAGTTTCTTCCATAATGGTGGAGGGCCTTTTTTGTTATGAATCTCTTGGAGTTGATTTGGATCTTTAGCATTGCTAATCATAGTTAAGTTATTCACAGCTGACCATTGTACAATGTTCTGGTTCTTCTCACTTTGCTTTACATCTCTTTATATATGCCTTTCCAGATTTATTTGTCTGTTTTTTTATGATGGTCCTATTCATTATTTATTATGGCATTATAGAATTCCATTACAATTATATATTTTAGCTTGTTTGGCCATTCCCCAATTGACAGACAGCCTCTCCATTTACAATTCTTTGCCTCCACAAAAAGGCCTGTTGTAAATATCTTTGTAGAAGTAGATATTTTCTCCCATCTTTGTTCTCTTTAGAATTCAGGCTTACCAGTAATATTGCTTGGTAAAGGGTCAGTTTTATGGCCCTTTGGGCATGGTTATAAATTGATCTCCAGAATGTTAATAACAGGAGAATTCTAGGAAGATGGTGGTGTAGAAACAACAAGTCTCCAGACCTCCATAAAGCCCTTCACCACCAATCAAAGACAAAGGGCTCCAAGGGAACAGAAAACCAAATCTGACAATAGAGCAGAGCTTGGGGATCTTCCAGCTGAAGCCAACTTAAAAGGTAGGTAGAAAAAAGAGAAAAAAGCCTGAATTCTTGGAACTGTCTGTTGGGAGGGGAAAAAAAAAGAGGAAGATCCCAGGTCCCCTCCTCCAACTAATGTGCTGAGTCTCGAGCAGATCCTGGAATCTCTGGGTGGGCTGGGTCACTAGTCCAAGGAAATGCCTCACTGGCACAGCTATGCCAAACTCAAGGCTCTGATCATGGACAGCAGGGAGGCTACTGGGAGAGAAACACAGAGAGGGTGAACATACCCTCCATCTTGCACTGCCCTCCTTCTCTCAAGGTTTTGACCTCAGGGCACTTTGAGCTGTGCAGATCAACCTCACCTGACTAAATGCTATCAATACAGCATACAAAGGGCAGGGAAGCTCCAACACCTCTCAACCACAGACTATAGTGAAAGTAGCCTAATTCCATTTTTTAGCTTTTACCACCAGCTGGGGAAAATCTGGCCTCAGGTCCCACTAACCTATTCAATCAACAAAACAGAGAAGAAACCCTCCCAGGACTGAATAGCCCAAACCCACAGATAAAAAAATGATCAGAGGTCCAAGATTACAGCCAATTAAAGGGGAGAAAGAAAGAAAAAAATATGAGTAAGCAACAGAATAAAGAAACCACAATTGACAACTTCTATACAGAAATTGAACAAAAAGCAAATGGATCAGAAAAAGATAAAGGAACACCAAGAAAAAACTTAGAAACTTCAGTGAAATGGACACAGGTTTTGGAAGAACTCAAAATTCAATTAATTCAAGAACTAAAATTCAAATAACTCAAGAATTCAGAAAACAATCAATGGAGGCTGAAGACAATTGGGAAAAGGAAATATATGATCTAAAACAAGAAGAAAGCCCAAAGTGAACAGCTGAAAAATGAAGCAAAGAAGGTTAAAGATAATCTACAAAGAAAATCAGACCAGAAGGAGAAGGATGACCAAAAAGCCAGGGATGAAATTCAGTCTTTAAAAATTAGAATTCAAAAACTAGAAGCAAATGACTTCATAAGGGAGCAAGAATATATAAAGCAAAATCAAAAAATGAAAAAATTTGAGGAAAATATGAAATACCTCATTGACACAACCACAGATCTATAAAACAGATCTCAAAGAGACAACTTAAGAATTATTGATCTACTGGAACATTATGACAAAAGAAAAAGCCTGGACATCATCCTACAGGAAATTATACAAGAAAACTGTCCTGACATTCTCAAACAAGGGGGAAAAGCAGAAATTAAAAGAATCCACAGATCACCTCCTACATTTAATACACAACTGACAACTTTCAGGAATATTATAGCCATATTCAAAAAACTACCAGACCAAGGAAAAATACTATAATCTGCTAAGAATAAGTCATTCAGATATCAGGGAACCACTGTTAGGATTACACAGGATCTGGCTGCATCTACATTGAAGTACCAGAAGGCATGGAATATAATATTCCAGAAAGCAAGAGAGCTGGGTCTACAACCAAGAATTAACTATCCAGCAAAACTGACTATATTCGTGCAGGGGAAAGTACGATCATGCAACAAAATTGAAGACTTCCAAGCATTCATAAAGAAAAAAAACAGACTTAAATAGAGAGTTTACTGCCCAAACACAGAACTCAAGAAAATCACCATAAGGTAATTAAGAGAGCAGGGGGAAAAAAACAAACAAACAAAATAAAGGAAAAAAGAAATTTTCTTTAAGGGACCCAATAAGTTCAATTGACTTATATTCCTATAAGAAAAGAAGATATTGGTAACTCTTAAAAATTGTTATTATCAACAGGGTAGCTAGAAGAAGTATACTTAGAGGGAAAAGTGAAAAACTATATAGCATGAAATGTCAAGATATACATTTATATTTGAGAATGTTTATATTAGTTGTACATCTCCACCAACACTGTATTAGTGTCCTAATTTTTCCACAACATCCCTTCCAACATTTGTAATTTCCCATTTTTGTCATATTAACCAATAAGAAAGGTGTGAGGTGGTTCCTCAGAATTGTCTTAATTTGTATTTCTCTAATTAAGAGTGATATGGATCATTTTTCATATACCTAGATATAGATTTAATTTCTTCATCTGAGAACCACCTGTTCATATATTTTGAAGATTTTATTAGTTGGAAAATGTTTGTACTCTTATAAATTTGACTCTGCTTTCTATATATTTGAGTAATAATGCCTTTGTCAGAGATACCCAAGCTTAACTGTTTCCCTTCAAATATTGATTGCACTGGTTTTGTTTGTGCAAAACCAACTGAACTACTTTAGTCAAAGTTATCTATTTTATATCTCATAATGTTCTTTATGTTTTGTTCATTCATAAATTCTTCCTTTAGAAGGAGAGATTCTGAATTGAAAAAAAAAAACACCAGGAAAAAATTGCTTAAATTGATTCTACATGTAACTGAAAAACAATAAAATGAAATAAAATAGATTCTTCACTTAATCATATTATTTTGTTCTCCTGATCTTATGATAATCTTATGGCTTATGGTAACATCCTTTTTTTCAAATTCCTCCATTTTCAAATTCTCTACCAGTACTGGCTCCAGATTCCCATTGCCTTCATCTCACCTATTCTAGCTGTCTAAAATTCCCCACTGGCCTATCTTGTTTAAGCAGTGTAATATTGTATATTACTTGATATTTCTTTATTCCATTCAGTCTCCCCAAACACAAAGAAACAAAAACATAACTTACCTGGTCCTTGGTCTCATCTTTCTCAGGTTAAGGAGAAGAGATACTTAAGGCATTCTCCAGGACTCTCATGATTTCTCCAACCTAAGTTCAGCATTCATTAAACCCTTACCTTGACAGTTATAATGTTCAGGTTTCAGGAAGCTGATTATTTGAATCTATGTAGAATTTTACATTATTTCCTTCAAATTTCTTAATCTTTCTTTCAAAAAAGTCTTTTGTCATTATTATTATTAATTAAACTACACTTGAGAATTCTACCCAGTTGTATTTTTGGACACACACACACACACACACACACACACACACACACACACACACATATATATATATAT
>NW_025349441.1:0-4108 GCF_016433145.1 Gracilinanus agilis
CCTCTCCCTCTCCCTCTCCTTCTCCCTCTCCCTTTCCCTCTCCCTCTATCCCTCTCCCTCTATCCCTCTCTCCCTCTCTCCCCCCCACCTTTGGGCTACTTGGGATTTGAAGGGACCTTGCCTAGTCCCCTCATTTTATCCTGATGTCCTGGTGTACGAGCTCAGTCTCTGTTACATGATCCTCCCTCTCTCCTCATCATACTGATGACCTCAGGAGTTTGGTATCCTTGGATGGACTCTCTCTATTTGTCAGGAGAATTTCAGTTCTAAGCTGCAGACTAAAATGATGGTAGACTACCAGTGGAAAATCTTTTTATGTTTTAGCTACTCTAGCCCTGCTGATCAGGACCAGAGGTTTGGCTTATGGATGGATATATTTTATTTTTTTTAATCTCTTGATTTGTACACAGGAAGAATCTAACTCCTTACCCTTAAGAGAGATACTCTCTGACAACAGGTTAAAGGCAGTGGGGGAATCTAGACAGAAAATTCTGCAAAAGATTCTGGCTTCATTCTTTTCCTAGGAAATTATGGGATGGGTACTCCACTAGGGATGAGATGGAATGTGGGAGGATGGCAAAGCCTAGTAATTATGGGGTATATGTGGCCCCTGGGTCTTGTCTCCAGCCTGATTGTCAGAGGTGAGTTTAGAGTTTATTTTTTAGAGAACAGAATTCAGCTAAAATTTAAAAAAAATTTTCTTTTCTAAAAACTCCTAAAAACACACTACTTGCTTGTGTGATTCTCTGACTCCATCTTTGGGTCTCTGCATTTTGTTCCCAATGCCTGGAATTCAGACTCTCCTCATCTCCACTTCTTAGAATCCTCTTGTTTCATCTAAAACTCAGCTCAACCATCCCTTCTATATGAAGTTTTTTTATTCCCAGTTCCTAGTGTCTTCCCTCCAAAATTTTTTCCTTACTTATTAACACAGATTCTATCAATGCTTATTTATGATAGAATATAAACTCACTGAGGGCAGTGATGACTTCATTTTTGTCTTTGCTTAGCAAAGACAGTGCTTAGCAAAATGTCTGGCACATTGGCTTATTTATTTATGAATTAAGTCCCTTCGCCCTGTGCCTCAATTTCTTCATTAATATAATGAGAGAGATTTAAGGGTTGGAAAATCCCACCTGCTGCTTTTTTATGACCAGCCAGCTAAGAATGGTTTTTATGTTTTAAAATGAAGTTTTATTATATTTTATATTTGAAAATATAAAAATTATTTTTAACAAACAGGCCCTCTGGCTGTAGTTTGCTTGATTTCCTGGTTGTTTTCATTGTTCAGTTGTTTTTCATTCATATCTGACTCTTCATGATCCTTGTTTTTGCAAAGATACTGGAGTTTTTTCCAAGTCTTTTCTTTGGTTTGCTCATTTTACAGATGAAGAAACTGAAGCAAACAGGGTTAAATGACCTGCCCAGCTAGGGCATACAGATAGGAAATGTCCGAGGCCACATTTAAATTCTGGAAGATTTTTTTCTGTCTCCAGGCCTGGCATCATCTATCTTCCCTTTCCTGGTCTCTCGATGATTACTAAAGTTCTCTTCAGCTCTGATTTTCTGGCATATAATTTCAAGATTTTCTGACTTTTTAATTCCACCAAATGGGATACATGGGGAGACCAAAGCCCCTGACAAGTTGAATTTGGATGAAGTGGGCCATGGAAAAAGCCAAATCAGATAGCCTAGGTCCCAAATTCTACCTCGAGCACCTATAAGGTTTTTGTCTATAACCAATATTACTTTGCTAAGTTTGCAGCTGGACTGTAAAGATGTGTCCCGAGAAGACAGGTTTTGAAAACTAGACCCAGCTGCTTTGCCCAGACAGTGCTCTGACGTCAGTGACAGAGGAAAAGGCTCCCTGCCCTGTGGGCAAAACATATTTCATGATCTGACAACTCTGAGTTGGGCTGTTGCCTGACGCAGTCTTCTCCTGCATGCCTCTCACCAGAACAGCTATTCTTTCTTTGTGTATAATGGCTGGAACAACTTCTAAGCCCTGGGAGTCATTGAAGGGAGAGATCTGTGGGTGCAACAGGACCATAGACTCCTTATTGCTGGAAGGAGGCCTAGAGATCATTTAGTCCTGCTCTCCCCTTTTATAGGTGAGAGAACTGAGGACCAGACAGATAACATATCTTGCTTATTATGTTCTAATAACATATTATGTTATTGAGAGGCCAAGGAGGCTACATTGAATTCAGAAGCTCTAGGATGGAGTCCCATTTCTGATATTATTAGTAGCCAGGTGACCCTGGACAAATCATTTCATTTCCTCCCTCTGCAAAATGGGGACAATTATATTGTACCAGAGCTTTGCAAATCTTTAAACACCATAAAAACGTGAGCTATTAGGAGCAAGGGAGTGATATAGAGGGAGATGCTGGAGCTGGCTTAAACCAGCTCAGGAAGCAGATTGTTAAATTTTCATCGTGATCATTTACACCTCAGGAATTAGCAAACCAACAAATCAGTGCTTAACTTATTGTTTTGTTGATTATTTAGACTTAAGAAATTACTAATAATGCAGACTAAAATTAAAGTTTATCAAATGTTGCTGCCCCTTTCCCCACATGTTAAACATTTATCCACACATCTCTGGTTTTTGGATTTCTGAACTTCAAGCCCAAGATGATCTCTTTTCCTCCAGGATCTCTAGAAGCAAGCTTAGAGGTCCTCTAATGCAACTCTTTCATTTTATAGATGAGGAAACTGAGGCTCAGAGACTTAACTTGGAAATTAAATAAATTTTCCATGGTCATACAACAAGTGAAAGTTCTAGAGACATTATCCAAGTCCTCTGATCCTAAATATAGGGTTCTTTCCATTATTTCAATGGTCTCTTGGGGAAATGAGAAATGCAGCTCACCTTGCCCAAAGAGAAGCAGTGGAAAATTTTTGAGATTGTCAGAAGTAGATGTCTTCAAGCTCTAAGACAGCTGCTGTCTTGCAGACCTATCTAAGGTTGCCAGTATTCAGGTCCATTAATTAACACTAGTCACAGCCCCAGGGCCAGACCACGGAGGTGTAATGGGCCTGCCCTTGGTTTCATGCCCAGTGGGAAGGCAGGATGGAGGACCTGATGTCCTCACCACCACACGTCACTAGCTGGACTAGGCGGTGCTAACTGGGATGAGCTCTGGGTTCATCTGGATGAGATCCCAGCTGACATCAACCTAATCACTGATTGAGCTTTAGGCCACCTCACCCAGATCTTGTTCCTGTCTTCATTTATTCTCACCTCCATTTGGAACCTTTTAGAAGAATTGGCCAGCTGGGGTGTGGCGGTGGTGGGGTGCAGCTAGGCAGTGTGGTGCATAGAATTCTGGACCTGGAGTTAGGACGACCCGAGTTCAAATCTGGCCTCAGACAGTTACTATTTGTGTGGCCCTGTTTGGCTCAGTTTCCCCATCTGTCAAATGAACTGTAGAATAAATAGCAAACCACTCCAGTATCTTCGCCAAGAAAATCCCAAACAAGGTCAGGAAGAGTTAGACAGAACTGAAATGACTGAAAAACAAGTATTTGGTCCTGGAGATACTGAAGTTTACTGAATTGGACAGCTATCATGGTCAGCCCTGTGTTGATAGGAAGGCCATTGTGATAGTCCAGTGGAGGATGGACTGGAGTGGGCAGACTTGCAGACCTAGCAGCGAGCCACTGATTGCAGTAGTCCAAGCATGAGGGGATAAGAGTGATGGCAGTTTCAGAGGAGAGAAGGGAGCATATGTGAGAGATGTTATGAAGGTAAAATCCTCCACTCCTGGTAACAGATTGTATATAGAAGGATAAGGTAAAGCACCAAAGCTAACATCAAGGTTGCAAATGCGAATGACTCTGAAGGTGGTGGTGTTCTTAGTAGTAATGGGACAGTTTGGAAGAAGGTAGTGTTTGATGAAAAGATAATGGGTTCTATATTGGATGTTTCAGATTTGAGATGTCAAGGTGCATACATTTCAAGATGTCTAAAAGGCAGCTGGTATAACCTGAGAGAGAGACAGAGACAGAGAGACAGAGAGACAAAGACAGAGAGAAGAGAGACAGAGAGAAGAGACAGAGAGACAAAGAGAGGAGAGAGAGAAGAGACAGGTAGAGAGAGAGA
>NW_025349442.1:0-5036 GCF_016433145.1 Gracilinanus agilis
AGAACTATGAAAGGCTTTTTATAGAAGATCGGATTTGAGCTACATCTTGTAAAAATCAAGGAAACCTCAGAGGCAGAGGTGAGGGGGTAAAACAATCAAAAGATGGGGAAAAGCCAATGCAAAAATCACAGTGATGGGAAATAAGAGTATCCTCTTGTAGGAAATAAGCCAATATAGCTAATCTCAGAGTCATGGAGATATAGAAGGTATAAAAAGATTAGAAAGGTAGTTAGCCACCAGGATATGAAGGGAGTTAAATGTGAAACAGAAAACAGTATTTGAGTATAAGAATATATGTCATGATTAACTCAGAATACACCTATTCAAAGAAATAATCCACATATTTATACATCTATCTCTGCATCTACTCTATTTATACCTCTACTATATATCTACTTAACTAACTTTTAAGCATAAGACTATTTAGTTGACTATTATTTTATTGGTTATTATATATTACTTGAATATAGAATTTGGGGGCTAGAAGGGATTTTAGCAAGCAACATAGGGGCTTGGATTTAGGAATCCTAGCTTTTAATACCGATTGTGACATTTTTCAGCTGTGTAACCCAATGCGAATCATTTTGACTTTTGGTATGACATTTTTTGACCTACAAACATTTATAAAAATATGATCTATAAAATAGTACAACTCCTTCATTGATCAGAGGAGAATACTGAAATTCAAAGAGAAATGATTTATCCAAGATCACAACATTAGTTAAGGACAGAACTAGGAGGCCTCCCATCATTATGGGTATCCATAAAGAAAAATGTAAGTGAGTAAATGAATTTCCCCAGTCTGGCAGAGAGATGGATTAGCCATTCTCTAGCACTTACGGGACAAACACCCTCTGAAACAAACTGTGTCTTTAATGGGACAGCAGGGGGATTTAGAGGATGCCAAATTTCAAGGTTTGACAGCATTTGCACAGTAAAAACAATAGGGCTTAGTAAACATTTTAAAAGAATAAAAAGTCAAAATAGGAAGTTAGTTATTAGTAGCCCTTTCTCTGCTCTGTCATGGTTCCTAGGTTGCCCTCCCCCTCTTCTCAAATATTGACCCTTGTGCTAGCCAGTGTTCATCTAGCTCCCTAATGTCATTTGCTCTAGAATCCACTATAATTTCTAGTGAAGGCTCAAGTGATTAAGATAAAAGGCTGTGTTTAAGCAAAGGCTAATTTCTCTGTTGAATAGAAGTGTCAATAAACATATAACTAAAGTATTCTTATTTAGACCTACTCCAAAAGACATGAAAAACCAGAAGAAATAATTCTAATTCAGAGCAAAATTCTTTTAGTTTGTTTAGACCAGGCTTGAGTTAATGATTACAATTTTTTAATGATACAGAATGTTTTAGGAAGGTAGCATGATACAGTGGAAAGAACCTGGGTTCTTGAGTAAAAGGACCTGCGTTCAGAACCCACCTCTGATATTTATTACCTGTCATCTCTTTGATCAAAAATATCCTATGCCTCAGTTTCCTAATCTGTAAAATTATTGGGCTGGAAATGGCTTCTACCTTATATATGAGTTATGACTATATGATTATTAACCTATAAGCTTATGAATATAAATTCAGGTAGGGTCTATCTGGATATTTTCAGAGTCAACACAAAGCTATACCAAGGAAGCACAATCACAAAATTCTATAACCGCAAACATCTCACAAACAGAACCAAAGAGATTTATTGCTTTGTTTATTCTGCTTTTCTTATATTGCCTTGAAATTTGAAAATAGGACAATTAGTAGAAAAAGTTGATAGCAATATGAAATATTTTGTCTCTTTGGTATTCCTAGAGGATTCTTTGTACCTTGACAGCTTGACCAGACCATCCTACAAATAACTTTTCAGATTAAACTACATATAGAGGATAATTTTTAAATGCCAAGCAGTATATGATGAAGAAAAACAACTGCCTAAAATGAACAGGTACAGTGTGTCCTCTGAAATTCTATAATATTTTGGTCAATCATCACATCATAGATCAGGAATTGGCAGGAACCTCAAAGATCATTAGATCCAGCTCTTTTTAAAGATGGATTTGGTATAGGAGTCAATGAGAACACTGAACTCTACTGAATGCTCCACCTTTCTATCTCTTTCTAGTTAAAAAATTCCTCCATCTTTGGATGTCTCTTTTTATAGAACCAGAAACATGACTATGATGGGATGATAATAGTGCTTCAGGACTTTTGTAGATGTAGGATTTTATTATATGAAGGGTCCCTCAATAAATATAGCAAGTTGTGGAGATCAAAAGCATTTACACACACACACACACACAAAACATACCTATACCCCAGTGACTAATTATCCATTGGCCTCAGTGAGTCTAGGCCTCGGATAACTGTAACACAATCCTTTTGCCAAGCCAATAAAAAACAAACAAACAAAAAACCTTTGTAGCTTGGGCTGACACACTAGAGTTTTCCCTCTAATGGAAAAATCTTGAAAGCTCAAAATAATCTTAATATCATTTTGAGTTATTGAAGGAGGATTTGAGTTAAAATTTGAATAGTACCAACAGTCCAAGGTTATTATGAAAATAGCTTATAGAGTACTTTGCTAAATTTAAATGTTATGTAAACAATTTTATTAGTATTATTAATGGTAATAGTATTATCATAATGCCTCAATACATCAATAAGACTTATGATAATGATGAATTACATATATTAAATTATACATGTGTATGTGTGTATATATACATATGTACACACATGTGTGTATATATATGTGTGTGCATATAATATCCTACACTTCAACATAGAAAGATACCTGGCGGTTTGTCTAACACGTCCCCTGCTTCTCCTTTGCTCAAGTTTTCTCTGGAACATCCTTTTTCCTACCTCTTCCTCTTAGGAATCTTCTGGCGCCAATTTAGATTTAATTCTACTTTTAAACAATTATTTTCTTGAGTGAGCTTTTGAATTTCCTTTTCCATTTGGCCAATTCTATCTTGACCTCTTTTTCTATGTGACCAATTCTGAATTTAAAGGAGTTCTTCTCTTCAGTGAATTCTGTATGTCATTTTCCACTTGGTTAATTCTGCTTTTTAAAAAGTTCTTCTCTTTAATGGATTTTTGTGCTTCTTTTATCAATTGGTATATTCTGTTTTTTAAAGTAATATTTTCTTTAGTATATTTGTGACTCATTTACCAAGCTATTGATACTTTTTTCATAATTTTCCTATATTGCTCTCATTTCTTTTCCCATTTTTTTCTTCTTTCTCTCTTGTTTTTGAGCTTTTCCAGGAAATATTTTTGGGCTTGAGACCAATTCATATTTTTCTGGAGGCTTTGAATGCAGCAGTATTAAATTTGTTGTCTTCTTCTGAGTTGGTGTTTTGATCTTCTCTGTCACCAAAATGACCTTCTCTATTGTCTTTTGTTGTTGCTGTTTGCTCATTTTTACATCCCTTTTTTTTTAATTTTAAAAAATTGCTACAAGGAAGTTCCATTCCTGTGGTGAAGGGGGCATTGTTCTAATCTTCAAGTTCTTTGTCCAGCTGCCTTCAGAGCTAGTTCTTGGATTCTATAAGTTGTTGTTTTTTTTTCTTCCAAGGTGGTATGATTTAAGGAAAGTTATGTTTAATATTCACTTTGCTTTTGCTCTTCTCTGTGAACAATCACAAATACTCTTTTCTGTCTTGGAACTGTGACCATGGTTCACTGCTTGTCTGCAGTTGCAAGAACTCGTGAGTGCTAGTGTTCCTCCTTATCCTGGAACTGCTTGCTACTTAGACTGTGACTTGGATCTGTGATTGGGCAATGCAACAGAGTCCTGTACCCAGAGCCAGCACAGGAACCCTTGTAATCTCCTTATGATCAATTGTTGGATCCCCTTTCTATCTGTGGCTGAGAGTTCCAGAAGCCTTTGCTGCTGATTCAGCAGCCCTCAAGGACTGTGCTGATTTACTGAGGTGTGGCCTTGACTTGGCATGCTGCTCTGTGCCCTACTGCCATCCTGGTGCTACAGACTCCTCCTGTAGACCTTCTAAGTTATCATTGGTCTGAAAAATTGTTTCACCCCAGCTGCTTGTGGATTCTGTTGCTCCAGAATTCATTTTGAGATGTTATATCAAAGTTGTTTGAGATCAGGTAGGTCAGTGTGCCTTCTCTGCCATCTTGCCTCTGCCCCCTACCCCATGACTCCTTTTGAAATGAATTCTTTTCAGGAACTCAGAGATTTATACCTAGAAGGAACTTTAGAAAAATCATATCCAAGCCTTTCCCTGGCCAGGTGAGAAAATAGTCAAGGAGCTTTTAAGTGGTATGCTTGAGGTCACACAGTATCTAAAGTAGAAACTGAATCCAGCTTGTCTTGACTCTAAATCATTAGTTCTTTCTCTTCTGTCTCAACATTCTTGCCTTTCAACATCACCCATTGTGATCTCCAGCAATGGAATTATTATTATTACTGTAGGTTGGCCCAAAACAGAGAGAGCATTTATCTTGGGCTCAAAAGACCTTGGTTTGAATCCTGGCTATTCTACTTTTACACTTATGTGAGAATATTAATATTTAGAGAGATGTTTTCTCCTCTAAAGTCAGAGAATCACAAAGTCTCAGAGTTAGAAAGGACCTTGAAGGGCAAAGTCTATCTCTGACCAATCATCTTATTGTAGGCATTAACTCTTGATCCTTAAGTCCATGCTTTGTATAAGTATAAGTATAAGCTTTGACAAGTCCTGTTAAACTGGAAATGTTTTGGGAGTGGATCAAACAATGAAATTAATGTCATGTAAGGTCCACTTTAATTAGATTCAGAAATATTCAGACTGTTGATCACAGTCAAAGACATAATTATGGTGGAGCAGCCAGAATTTTGCTCCAGGGTGCCATATTTAGGTGACTGACAATAATTCCAGTCCTTCAGAAGCATAGGGGGAAAAACAGAGATTTGCACCTCTTTAGCAAGACTAATTCAAACTAAAAACAAAAAAGTGGAGGAGAGAGTAGAAGATAAAGTTCTGTCTCCTTTCCCCCTACCCAATTCCCACTTTCCCACTCCCAGGCCAAAAAAAAAACA
>NW_025349443.1:0-1861 GCF_016433145.1 Gracilinanus agilis
ATATATATGTATATATGTGTATATATATGTATATATAAATATATATATATATATATAATTTCAGCATAATTTAGCATAGGTCTCTGAAGAGATTATAAAGCTTTTTAGTGCAACACCACATAAACAATTAGCCATTTTCTAACTCCAAGGAAAATAAATTTCTTAAAGGTATTTTTTTCCCTTCATTTTTCTCTTTGAGTGCACAAAGCCTGTCAGAGTCTGGAATAGTGAATATGTCTTTACTCAATAAAAATGAATTGCAAAATCAGGGGAGAATGGCCTATAGATACAAAAGTGATGGTCATGAAAATCTTTCTCAAAAATTAATAGAATCTGATATTGAGAATAATAACATTAAAAAATAAACCAATTCTGTACTAAATATTTAAAGCTTTATTTTACTGAAATGTCCCATATTAGACTATATTTTTTATTTAATTCTTTTTTTAAACCCTTACGTTCCACCTCAGAATCAATACTATGTACTGGTTCCAAGGCAGAAGAGTGGTAAAGGCTATGAAAATGGTAGTTAAGTGACATGCCCAGGGTCACAGAGCTAGGAAGTTTCTGAAGCCAGATTTGAACCTGGGACCTCCCATCTCTAGGCCTGTATGTCAATCCACTGAAAGATCCATCTGCCCCCTATTTAATTCTTTAGCCCAAATAGCCAATAGGGAAAAAAACACTTTTCAACCTTTACTGTTCTTTGTGAACTTAACTGTTATTATAATTTTTTATCATCTACTTAAAAAAACACTATTGAATCAATCAAATCTTTTTAACCAAATCTTATATATAAATGCATAATAATAGAATAAAATTTTGTGAAGAATTTACCAGATGAATAGAATAAGATTTGAGTAATTATTATTACTTTCTTGCAGCTTATATACTTAGTTGCATATGACTATAACCTCAGTGAAATCTAATTAAAATTATGTTGCAGTCTGATGGAGTATTTACACAAATGTAAGCTGAGTTAGGATATCCACGGCCTCCTAATTATTTGTGCCAGTAAAATACCATCCATAGCCACTTCACTAACTAATCAGGGGGATGTCATTATGCATTTCCAACTGCCAGCATTCAGCAATCATCAGCATAAAAGCAACTGGAAATATAGCTGCAAATAGTTATCCAGTAGAGAATATCAATCTGGTGCTCTAAATTTAATTAAGTATGTATTAAGTTGTGTTTTTCTTTTCCTACTGATGAAGATCTTAGTGCAGGTTGCAAATGTTTTTTAAAATGTTTTCAGTGTTGACTTAAAAATTTAACATAAGCATTGATTTTCATAAATATAGTTACTAATCTCCCTTGGAAACTCAATCCCACAGCTACTTCCCTAGTGAGTAAAATCTCCATTAAAGTAGAAACAAGAACATGGCAGATTAAAGGAAACTCAGATGAATGCGCTCAACATTTGCCTCCTAATATCTTTAAGATAATATTTCAAATCAAATTTGGAAGCAGTAGTGTCAACAAAAGATCAGGATGAGATATAATATAAGAAAATGTAAGGGAATGGGAACAGTAACTTATAACACCACAGTGGGAACCTCTCTGAAGCCCAGACACAAGGCAGCAGCAAAATTGGCTAAAATAACAGCAGCTTTAGGAATTCTAAGCCCAGATATTATAAGATTAGACAACTTTTCAGAAAAAGGCTACAAAGGACCCTGTTGGCATCAGTTGTTAACTCTATTGCCTATATACAGTTTTGGGTCACAGTTCTAAGTTAGAGAGGAGTTCTAAGGAGTCAGTGATAAGGGAGCAGGGTTCCTGGTCACAGTACCAAGATTTAAAAAAGAGAAAGAGAGAGAGAGAGAGAGAGAGAGAGAGAGAGAGAGAGAGAGAGAGA
>NW_025349444.1:0-1089 GCF_016433145.1 Gracilinanus agilis
TGCCAAGGCATGAGGGAGGCTGGCCATGTGGACACGGGCTCCCCGCAGGGCTGCTCCCATTATCCTGCCTTTGCAGTCTCGCTGGCTGAGGACCCAGATCTCTAGCACTCCCAGGTTAACCAAGTAATCAATCGGCTCTCCTCGTGCCTCCCAGGCACTTACACGGGAAACAACAGGCCAGAAGCGAATAGCAATTTAAACAAGCAAGAGCTTTCAATTTTCTGGTCTTGTTGGGCAAACCTACTCCTTGCACTGTGTACCGGGCTTTTAGCAGTGACACTGGTGCCCGGCTGGTCCCTGCTGTCCAGACATCCCCTTAATGGTCTCCATTAAACTCTCAAATGGAAATGGACACGATAGATTGACTTTTGACCTTACAACTGAGACCCCCGACCATTCTGACCTCGGAGACTGGATATTTCTAAGTCATCCCCTGGGGGTAGGGGCTGGGGTCAGCCTCATGGAATGGTAACTTTTCTGGGGAGGAAAGAAAGGAGTCACTTCCAAGGATCCTCAACAGCTCGGTGCCCGAGGACACGTCTCATCCATAATGGGAGCAAGAACATTTGCCAAACTGGTATCCCTAGCTTATCCTGGCTTCCCAAAAGGGCTTCTAGCACGCCTCTCAATTTCAGATGGCAGCAGAGGAGTTTCTGCAGGCTTCAAGGGGTAGCAAACGTTAAAAACATGGCAGCAGAGGCCATATCGTTCTGGGATTTTACTAAAGAATAACCTCTCTCCTTTGTGCCTCGACTTACAAACACATGCTGCTCAATGAACTACCATGGGATTTTAGTCTAAACTGGGTCTTTGGGAGGCAGCGTCACACAGTGGATAGAGAGCTGGTCTCCTAATTAGGAAGACTCAGGTTCAGGTTCTGCCTCAGACACATAATGGCTAGCTGACCACACAATTGACTTAAACTCTGTTTTTGCCTCAGGCAACTGAGATTATAATCTGCACAGTGGGATGTGCTCTGAAAGACAGCTTCAGATGGAGTTTGTCTCTCCTAATACTCTCTACACTTCTCTCTCTCTCTCTCTCTCTCTCTCTCTCTCTCTCTCTCTCTCTCCCTCCCTCTCTCTTTCC
>NW_025349445.1:0-6048 GCF_016433145.1 Gracilinanus agilis
GAGGGGGATAGGGAGAGGGGGCTGGGAGAGGAAATATCAAGCAGTAGGAGTGGCTAATGAGGAAGCTCTAACCCTTCATAGAGGTAAAGAGCCAAAGGAAGTAACTGCAGGGGTTATGCCTATAAAGAACAGAGGAAAGTCACTTGGGGGCAAAGATCTTTACATTTTACTAGTGTTGGTCTGCCTAGGCAGGTCCTGCATTATATGAAATTAGTGGTTGTTTATAGGGTGTGATTTTAGGGGCACTTTTCTTACAGCCCCTCCTTCCCCTAAAATATACCTGCATGCTCCCTGATACTCGAAATTCATTTCAGAAGGGAAAAAAATCTTTCATTTAGCAATTATACACCAGGCTAAAACACTCTAGGGAAAGATAGCACAATTACCTTAATTTACACTCAAGTGTAAATGGCTAATAAGTTAGTATGACATAATGCAAAGAGACCTAGGCAACCTACATTCTAATTCCAGCTCTGTCAGTGATTAGCTGCATGATTCTCATCCATCTAGACCATTTAGTTACCTTAACTATAACGTGAAGGAGATTGCACTAGACTATCTTTCAAGTCCCTCTCATCCGTAATATTTTCTAATTCTATTATTAAAATATTGTAACCATTCCCTGAAGCAAGATTTTATGGGAAGAAAATAGGAGGTGATGCCTTAAAGACTGGGAGGAGGGAAAGGGGCAGAAAGAGCAGATCAGAGATGTAAAGTTAAGTTTGCCAGCTTTGTAATTTACCTTTGGCCAATTTTATGTCCAAGAATCATACATCAACAAAGAAGCATTTATAAGCACACACATATATATTTAGTAGGTATGTATATGTGTATGTATATGTGTGACTATCTCCCTCTCATACTTGCATGAAAGAAAGGAGTATAGAATATTCAGATTCTCTGGTTTATAGGCTCAAATCTGATTTTCAGAGTAATAAAAGGCATCCCAAATATCTGGAAAGCTCCATTCAGGATGACAGTTTCATTTTTTGAGAGGAAAGCCCTAGATGGACTCTCCCAGAATGCTTTCAGAATGGCTATAAATTAAACTATTATAAATTTCCATGATAAAAATCAGCTATAAAAGTAAACTAAGACTACTAAGTTCCTAGCAAGGTATAATAGAAAGAAGAGTATAGTGAGGCATGGAGACACAGGCTTGCAGTCCCTGCTTTTGGGGGAGATTGAGGCTTGGTGGATCCCATGAGTTCAGGTGATCTGAACTGCAGTAAAGTGAAAGCTTTGGGAATCCATACTAAGTTATTCAACAGTATAATGAACTCATTGGAGTTGAGGGTCATTGGGTTGCCCAAGGAGGGGTAGCAGTGGTCAGAAAAATGGAGCAGGAAAAAATTTCTGAGGAAGATAAGAGAGGAGAGGAACTTGGAGTTTCTTGAGTTCTTGCTTTTGTCTTTATATCTAGTGCTTAGCACAATTCCTTACACATAATAGATGCTTAATCAATGTTTATTTATTGATTGACTATAATAACAAATGCATGAAGATAAGTAATGATATGCATTAAAAATGTAGGTTGGAGTCATATTGTAGGAAACTCTTAAATGCTATATTTCGCCTAGAAGCAATGTAGAGGAACTGAATATTTCTTTTTTCTTGTTTTTTTTTTTGTTTTTTTTTTTAGCATTGAAGATTTTGGAATAGGATAGTAGCACACTGAGATCCATTTGACAGCTGTGTGGAGGCTGGATTGGAGAACTTTGAACTTAAATATTCTAAATCCAAGACCAAAGTTCTTTTTCAATGTGTAGAACTATAGGGTGACAAGAAGTAGCAGTCCATTAACAACTGGAAAGCATTTTGTTGTATTACAAAGGTCACTGCATTGGGAGTTCTCTACAACTGCCCATCTATCAGGGGGAAAGGGAAACTGTTAAGTCAATACCACTTTTGAATGAATTACTTTCATGTGTCCCTATTTTTTAAAAATAGGGTTCACAAGGAGATGAAATCCTAATGTAAGAATTTCAACCACAAACATTTCTTAAGTGTCTGCTATATTTAAAGCATTAAAGCACTAGATGTGGATGATTAGAGTAAGATAAGACATAACACCTCTCTCTACTCAAGAAATTGAGTCATCAGCTCTTAAGATTCAACAACCAGTGCCAATCATCCCTTGAATCCATATTTAAATTTCTTCTCTGCTTCCAGAGTCAGGTGCCTTGAATCTACTTCCTTCCCCAACTATGTCACTCAGGATGAGAGAGCTAAAGAAAAAGATTCTTTCCTTTTGCAAAGTATTGTCTCCTATTGGCAAGTATCTTGGCTGCAAACTATTATTGTGAATGGGGGGGAGAGAGGGCAAGAAGAAAGAAATTTTCCTCTCAGTCTTAATGTTTTCTGGTAGAAATGAAGAGATCACATTTCACAAAACTATTTCCTTTCTGGACTATCCCAATTAGACTGGCAAGCTTCCTTTGGAAGGGTCACAGGTGGTGTGACCAAGTCTTTTATCTATTTTCATCAGGGAAACTTCTTTTTTTACCTAAAGGAAGTCTCTCTAGTACATAAAGGCACTGACTTATCTTTCTACTTTGAACACATTAACACCTCTTGTCTATGTTGTTTACCTCCTTATTTTCTTTTAATACATCAATTTGGGATGGGGAGTAGGGTGAGTGGAAACAATTCCCACCCTACTGCATGTAAAAATATATATGAGGATAAGGACTAAGCCTGTGATTTTTTTTTAATATAGGGAAGTCTTGGATGAGTAAATAAATACTCTTTATCAATGCATATCAGCATCTTCTTAGAGTCTTCAAGAGTGCCTAGACTAGTGACTTGCACAGGTTATCCTGATAGTATATCAGAGGCTAGAAGTGAATTCAAGTCTTCTTGGATCAGAGGCTAGTTATCTATGTACCATGTCATGATGCCTCTCTACATACAGACAGAGAGACACGTAAAACATCCATCCATATGTATATTTCTTTATACATACACAAAATATATTATTTAGTTATATTTTCCTCCAAGTTGAGTTAGGGGTTAGAGACTTTTTTCTATTTGGAATTACTCTGGAAGAGAGTCTGGCCTCCATTTCAATGAGTAGCTATATCTGGCTCCTAATATTTCAAGCCATTGACTCCCTTGGTAAATAATCCTATTTTCTTCCTCCAATTTTGCATGTGCTCATGACTCGCTGGCCATGATGGCTTGGCTAATGCTTTTTAATATTGAGTCTAGTACATCAAGTACTTGGTTAATAACATAAGAAAAAGCTTTGGTGACTCACCTTGACCTAAATTGGCAGGGGGGAACATCTTTTTAATAATCTGGGAGTTAATTTCAATTGGAGGGATGCTGCATGTTGCACAGTCTTCCCTCACAGTCACATCAGTAAGAAATATAGTCCTTTTTTATTATTATAAAGTCAGACAAACCATGAAGTGAGCTGGATTTACACCTGCCTTGTGGGCTTGATCATCAAATGTACTTTTAATATGGTACCCACTAGTCCTTAATGGGTTTAATGGGCTTTAATCAGAGCACTTTGCCCAGATGGATCCCTTATTGTTATTAGGGTGCTTTTCCTGAAGGGGATTAAAAAGGAGGCCACACCTGGTTTTCAGGAGTCAAATCCTATTGTGCTGAATTCCACATGTTTAGTCACAATGAATGATTGTGGAACCAAATGGCAATTTGCATCTTTGAAGAGAACATTCAGAATCGCCCAAGCCTTTCCACTGACACACCTTCATGGGAATCATAGAGGCATAGATAGAGGCAGAGGACACTGTGTGTGTGTGTGTGTGTGTGTGTGTGTGTGTGTGTGTGTGTGTGTGTGTGTGTGTTTGTGTGTGTGTGTGTGTGTGTGTGTGTGTGTGTACTACATATGTGATGCTGAGAACACAAATCCTGCCAATCCATCGTGATTATTCTTTACCTGTTCCTTGACAAGTTAATATCTCATATTTGACTTCTTAACTCTAATTCCTTATAGTATTGGAATAACCCTACCTTAGCATAATCCTACACCTCACCACCTTTCAGTCTACAACTACCTCTGGCTAAGCAATCATCTTGGTATGCCTCCACAAAGTCCCTACTTCCAGTTCAAACCATCCTCTTCTCATCACTATGTTCCAGTTTTATAAAAAGTCAAAGAAATGATAGTATAAGGATTGAGGTCAATTAGATAAATTAATCAAAGAGCCTTGCCCTAGAATTAAGTTAAGTGCTGGTACTTTAACCAGAGGAGAACACTCCTCTGTTGAATCAATCAATAATAGGTTTTAGAAGTCTTTGATCAATGCAAGATGGTGCACCAGAAGTTTGTTCAGATTACTGGAGGTAACTTGTTCTTGCTTTATGGGTGGATCATCCATAAAATATCAAGCCAGGTTAGGCTCAAGAGATTCCCATGTTTAGAAGCGGAAAGGACAGAATATTCTAGCTAACCCCCTGAGAAGGTGTTGTTTGAAGAGGGAGGAGAAAACATTTTATCATCCCCATCCACTTTTGTGAGAGAAAGATTCTGAAAGTTTCTGAGAGATTGGGGAATCCTGTACTTTCCATTTTTCCATTGCCATCTTTGTATTATCCCTAAGATAGTGTTTGTTGATAGTAGTATTTGTATTTGGAACCTGAAACACTTTGGAAAAAATGAGGAAACCATATTCCAGGTTCTACAAAGGACGCAACATATCTAAAGAAAACATTTTGAAGATTCCAAAAACAGGGCTTTTAGGAACTATGTGTTAACCCTTTCACATATGTTTCCCTTGGACTATGTACTTGTGGAAAAGTATGTTACAGACTTTAGAGAATATGTTTTGTAACACTGGTTGGGATTCATAGGATTTTCTCTTATTAGGGGAAAAACGCACCCCTTCTCTCCAAGATTCACAACTAGCAGTCATTCTTGGAGAATCAACTTCTCAGTGGAGTTGGGGGTTGGGAACAGAGCTGCAAAGCATCTGACACAATAGTAATTCATGAAAATCCTGATAAAGAGGGAGAATCAAATGGAATATGTTTACAGAAATAACTCTTTATTGCTTTCCCTTTTTATTCATCCATTTTTTTGGTCCCATCACCCAATGGAGAACATGGAAGGGATTGGGGGGCAGGGGTAAGGCTTGAAAAATAAAGCAATAAAAATCCAAGGTGCTAAAAGTATTACATAGTCTTTGTGGGTGTCTCATCTTGAAAACAGATACTGAAGTTTATTCTTTCAAGTGCCACCCTCACAGTTTGGAAAACCTTTGGAGATGAGCACTGAATGTATAGAAACAAATCAGAGAATGTTTATTCTAATGATACTCTCAGAAGCATTTGGGATTTTTAAACATATGCTTCTAGCTTATCTCCCTACCTTCAAAATGACTAATGAATTATAGAATAACTGTAAATAGAAATAATGAAATTAGTTTGTTTTTAATTAGAAGAATGCTGTTCAGAACAGAAATCATGATATTTCCAAGCATGTCTTACTCTTATTTGGGAGGAAAAAACTTGCATTTTCTTATCATTCTGAGTTTGAGCCAAGCATTGTGAATCTCTAAGTCTGGGAGAATCATAGGATTCAGAGATGGAAGGAAACTTGGAGATGATCTAGTACAACCCCTCTGTTTTACAGATGAGGAAACTGAGATCCACAGAAGTCAAGTCACTTGGATAAAGCCACGTGGTCTGTAACTGGCATAGTCAGAATGCCAATTCAGGTCCTTTGACTAGGACTATTACTGTTATTGTGATGACTACCACCACCATCATCATTATCATTATGGCACAACTACCATCACCAACACTAGCATTACTACTACCACACCCACTACCACTACTACTTCTTGCTACTAATACTATCACCATTACTACTCTTACTTCTACTTCTACTACCACCACTACTAGGATCATTACTACTACTATTAATAACTACTACTATTACTACTACTGCCACAACTACTACTTCTACTACCATTACTTCTTCTACCTCACATTTATTTAGCACTTTTATATTTACAAAGCGATATATAGATACATACATATATATGTGTATACACACACACACACATATATATA
>NW_025349446.1:0-3752 GCF_016433145.1 Gracilinanus agilis
AAAAAAAATAGTTTTCAAGGCTATACTTCTAATTTAGCAAAACGAGAAATCATATCACATGCTCCTCTTTTAATGGAAGCCTATAATATTGACTCCATTCCATACAGTGTCTTCCACTTTACAAGAAAAGTGTTCCTTAAGGAATGTCCCCTGCCACTAGCAGTGAAATTGACTGATTTGTTTAAAGTCCCCAAGATGCACTTGTAGTATCAATTTCAGAAAAGAAAAAGTGTTTGCCTGTGTGATGGAGAGATATTTGGAAGTGGAGGCGAGTAGTAGAATTCTATTATATTTTCCCTATCTTTCTTCTTCAAATAGGAATTAAAAGAAAAGATTCTTTGGTGAAATATGTTCAGAAAGTACAATATTCAACTGCATATAGGAGGCAGTGACTCATCTGAGTTCAGCATAGATTACCCTTTTGCTAATACAATTCTCGGTTTCTGATTGGTAGCTTATTTCCTTTCATAAACCACATTCCAATATTATTTTGTCCTGAAAAGGCTAATGAATTTGTAAATGGCTTTTTTATAGATCTCCACAGAAGTCTTTAACAAGGGTTATCTTGATGTAGTCTCCAGAATGGTATGCCAAGGATTTGTTTTAAGTTTAAGTATGGTACCAAGAAAGGATCTGAGTTCAAGTTATAATATTATTAATTTATATCTATTGCAAAGGTCCACATTCATATATATCTGAAAGATTCACTTCAACATTCTTTAAAGAATGATGTTTCCTGTTTTGTTTTGTTTTTATGGCTTTTTGGAGACCATGTACTAAAGTGTAAGGTTTGGAGGCAATGTGAAGCTGTGGCCATAGGCATAGGCATTCGCCCGGTGTCCCTATCCCTGATATGTCCTCTTTATTCATCTCTGCCTACTGGATTCCCAGTCTTCCTTCATGTACCAACTAAAATCTCCATCTTCTACTGGAAGTCTTCCCAAACTCTCTTAATGATAGAATCCTTCTTAATTATTTTCTATTTATTCTACATATGATTTGTTTGTTTTTTTATTGTCTCCCTATTGGATTGTGAGTTCCCTTAGGGCAGAGACTGTCTTTTTCCTGTTTTATGTTTGATTATTTTGTTATTTCCCACATTTAGCACATAGCTTCCTACATAAGCGCTCCTTAATAAATATTTATTGACTGACCACAGAATTATCAATGTGAAAATTATAATAATGAGTCTAATGTCATCAATGAGTAAATAAATCCTCTGAGAAATGCTAAAGATTACCCAGGATTATGTTAATAGTTATCAGAAGCAGGATTTGAACCAAGATCTTTTCAGCTCTGAGTCTAGTTCTGAATCTATTGTAGCACACCTCTTCTATAAATTTGGCATGGGCTCATCCTGGAATGAATGTTTTATATTTAACCCCTTTAGAATTCAAAATATTTTAAATTTTCCTTCAAAACTCAATCTATTCTCAGTCTTCTACAGGTAGCCAATTGTCACATCCTACAAGAACATAGATTGGTGGTACAGGGGATAGTAAAGTGCTGGACCTTAACTCAGGAAGAACTGAGTTCAAATCTACTCTCTGATACTTACTAGTTCTGTGACTGTGGGCAAACCACTTAAACCAGTTGCCTCAGTTTTCTCATCTTCAAAATGAGCTGGCAAAGGAAAAGGCAACCTACTCCATTTTTTTTTGCCAAGAAATTATGAAACGGGGTCACAAAAAGTCAGAATACTGAAAATGACAGAACGATATCAAAACAAAACAATTATCCTGTTTTCTTCACTCCCTCAGTTTCTAGTCATCCTCTCCTCGAAATTATTATGAATATACTTTATGTTGACTTCATTGATTTGTTTTAACTTGAATTGACCATAAGTTCCTTGGGAACAATGACTTTCATTTCTTTCTTTATAACCTCAACAGTCAACTTAGTGTTTTGTGTCTCAGAGCAGCTTAATGGGCTCATTTTGAATGAATGATAGAATGGATGCCTATTTTATTTTGTGGAAATCACTAGATATCTTCAACTGAGAGTTCTCTACAAACTTTTGTCCCTATTGTTATATATTTAAAATCAACTAGATTAAACACTTAAAACTTCTTCAAGATGACAGAGAAGATAGAGACATGGAGAAACAGACAGAGAAAGAGACAAAGAAACAAAATTAGGAAAGACATAGAGAAATACAGGAAGCCAGATAAGAACACAAAGAAAAACAGAGACAGAGAAGTTCACATGCTAATTCAATAGATATAGATAATATACTGGGATGAGGCAATATCCACAGTGCTGCCCAAAGATAATGGGGAGCCTGACAAGTTGTAGTTGGTATAATTATGGCCCCAAACCACCCTAGTAGAGGTACCAAGTAGAGGTATCAACCATAATAATGGATGATCACAATTCAGTTTTGAGTTGAAGTTTAAAGACTGATGGATCAGAATATTTTAGCACACTTTATGTGTGCATGTGCACATATATACATACATATATGTCTCTGTGTTTATACTTATGCACACATACATATATATGCCTGCCGGTGGCTCAGGATGAAAATGAAGTGAAAAATCTTTTGTGCATTTTTTCATTACTCCAGATTTCACAAAAGAAGATGGGGAAATGAATAGTTTGAGACAAACAAGCAGGCCCAGACAAATACCTACCTTGCACCTATTAACTCTTCTGTGGGCGGGGGGGGAAGGGTGAGAAAAAAATGTCAAACTCATCTAACAACATCAATTTTCAGTCAATCTCATGAAATGCACAACCTTTTGTGGGGTTCCTGGAGGTTATAGAAACATTGACTTATTTCCCCAGTCAATGTAATAAGATAATAACCAACTAGAGAAAGTAATGATCTGAGATAATAACAGCAAACATCATTGGCTAGCCCCTGCTTGATGTAGAGCAGACTTTATTCTGAGATGTTACTTAGTTTTTCCTTTTAATTAAAATAAAAATATTTTGTTTTTGTTTTTTGCAGCTTCAACAGATCTGATTTATAAAACCCCAAACAAAGTTTAAAAAAAACACAAAAAACTAACAGGTAGCTCAGTGGATTGAGAGTCAGGCCTAGAGACAGAAGGTCCTGGGTTCAAATCCAGCCTCAGACATTTCCCAGTTGTGTGACCCCATTGCCCACCCTTACCAATCTTCCACCTATGAGACAATACACAGAATTAAGGGTTTAAAAACAAAACAAAACAAAAAATACCCAAACAGTCTTTCTCATACTTATTGAAAACATGAATCTGACAATATTCCTTTATTCAAATCTCCAGTGGCTCCCTATTACCTCTAGGAAATAACAAACCTCTCCAGTAGCTTTACCAAGAAAACCCCAAATTGGGTTGCGAAGAGTTGGACATAACAGAAAATTACTGAACAACAACCAAAATTGCATTATTCTGTTCTGCTGTCCTAAATATAGGGCTCCTTGAGGGGATAATGTTGGAGATGGCAATGGCGATGGATCATGACCATAAATTCAACTTTGTAATTTGGTGAATAGCATAGTTGGAGCGATATTCAGGTCATTTCCTCTCCAATCTGGATCCTGTCCTTCCCTGAATTTCTCTTTTCTTTCCTCATTTCTTCTTTTACTCCATTTTCTTCTTCCCTTCATTTCAAACATCATTAAGATTTTCCCCAAGAATTATTGCATGCTAGTGATACAAAAGCAAAATAACCACAACAAAAGTGTCTGCCTTTAAGGTGTTTACATTCTATTAGAGAAATAGAGGTACCCACAAGTATACATGTCTATATATAATATATATATA
>NW_025349447.1:0-6547 GCF_016433145.1 Gracilinanus agilis
ATATATATATATATGTATACATACTATACATATAAAACTATATTCTAAATATATGTACAAATATGTATATATACATATATATACCCACATGCTTCCATCTTTGCACTAATATTAATTCAAGCACTATCTCCCCACCATCTTTCCTCCCTCCACTGTAAAAGGTCTTCCTCAGCTTCTTTTGAGATAATTTTCCTCATTTTTTCTCTCCCTTTCCTCTTCTCCTAGGGGATTCCTGTTTATTGTTATCCATTTTTTCATATCATCTCAACATAATCTACACATTTCCACGTGTTTTTTTCTATGTAAAATTCTTGTCTTAATAACAACAAAAAGGTCTTAGAAGGTACATGTATTGTCTTCCCATAAAGAAAGGTAAACAGTTTAATGTTATTGAGTTGCCTTTGATTTTTCTTACATATATACTTTTTTATGGTTCTTTTGAGTTGTGTTTGAAAGTCAAATTTTCATTTTTTCTATTCAGTTTTGGTCTACTCATTAGAAATGCTTGGAAGCCCACTATTTCATTAGATATCTATTTTTTCCCCTTGAATGATTATATTTGGCTTTGCTAGGTATGTTTGCTCTTGTCTTTGTTTTTTGGTAATCCTACTTTTTTGCCTTCTGGAATACAGTAAATTTTGGATGAACATAAATAGACTATTCAGCATTGCCCTTTCCCTCTGTGGCTTTGTGACCCCAAAGCGAGAGTGGCTTCAGTTCCTGTGGCTTCCACAGTAGCAGCTTCAGTGTCTGGAGTAAAATATACCTGATGTGGGGGAGCTGAATAAGCTCAATGACTACCAGTGCCACTGCCACTCCTGCCATCCTCCTTCCAGGGAGTCAAATTTGTGTACAGTGAATTTATAAAAAGTGAGAGCTGTATAAAAAGCCCTTTATTCCTTTAATGTGGTAGCTTTTATATCTTGTGGGATCTTGATTGTAGGTCCAATGTATTTGAATGGTTTCTTTCTGTCTGTTTGAAGTATTTTCTCTTTTACCTGGAAGCGTTAGAATTTTCCTATAATATTCTTGAGAGTTTTTATTTGGAGATTTCATTCAGGTAGATTCTTTTAATTTTTTGTTCAATGATATCTGAGTAGTTTTCCTTGAAAACATTTTGAAATATAACTTTAAATTCTTCCTTTGATCATGGTTTTCAGGTTATCCAATAAATCTAAAATTATTTATCCTCAATTTATTTTCCAAAGCAGTTTTTTCCATTATTTCACATTTTCTTTTCTTTTTTTATTCTTTTGTATTTTTAAAAAATATTTTCTTTGATGAATCATAGAGTCATTAGCTTCTACTTGGCCAATTCTAATTTTTACAAAATTATTATCTTCAGTGAAATGTTGTACCTCCTTTTTCATTCAGGCAATACTGTTTTTTGAGTTCTTTTTAGTGATAATTCTACGCCTTTTTCCATTTGACCTTTATAGCTTTGTAAGTAAACATTCTCACATGGATTTTTGTGCTTCTTTTACCATTTGGCCAATTCTGCTTTTTGAGATGTTGTTTTCTCCTGTATTTTTTTGCCTTTTCCTAAGCTATTAATTGTATTTTCATAATTTTATTCCTTGCTTTCATTTCTTTGCATAATTTCCCAATTACCATTCTTATTGGTTTTAAAACTGATTTTTTTTTAGCTCTTCATAGAATTCTTTTGGGCTTATGACCAATTCACATTTTGCCTTTGAAGTTTTGCTTGAGTGGTTTCAAATCATTATCTTCTAAGCTAGTGTCTTTATTGTCTCTATAACTACAGTAGCTTTTTACAGTCATATTCTTTTTTGTTGTTTGCTCATTTTTCTAACCTGTTTCTTGATTTGGCAATATATGTTAATGTTGGGCTCTATTTCCAGAGTAGGGAGATAGGGATATTGATCAAGTTTCATGCTCTTCCCTATTGCTATTTTCAGAGCTACTTTTGGGGTTTTTGAAGTTTTCAGTGTTTCTGAAGTGATCTAATCTGGCGGGGGTAGAGGGAGTGTGGTGACTGCTCTCCTGGTTAGCACTCTGGTCCTTACTCAAGAAGGAGCCCTGATTCAATGGGATTGCAACTGACATTGCTCCTCAGGGTCCCTGATCCTTTGGCAATATAAGTGATACCGATCCTCAGGGTTTCCAAATCTCTTGACTAAAAGTGTTCCTCACTGCCCCTGAACTATGAATCAGAAATAGGTATAGATAATGGAGCTGATAAATAGTGTCCGGTCCTGCACTGAGTGCTATCAAATTGGTCCCTGTCTTTTTATTGTCCATTCCTGGTTCACTTATCATCTCTACATTGGGAGCTTCTGAAGCTACTTCTACTTTTGTCACTACCACCCAGGACCACTACTGGTGTTTTATCCATGTGGACACTAGGATAACCTCAAATCCTGAATTAAAAATCTCTCTTTCCAAACTCCTAAATTGTCTTAAGTTAGAAGAATGGCTCTCTGATATTTTCTTTGTTTTTAAAAAAATCTTATTTTGGAGGTAATGGTGGGAGGGCATAGCTGAATGCTGGCTCTACTCTATCATCTTGGCTCTAGCCCTAGATATCTACCTCTTTACTTTTTAAAATATATTTCTCTCTTCCATTTTATATTTGCTCTTGGGTACATAATAGTCTTGTGTCATTTGAAATTTCTGTCCTTTATATTTCGATGTCTTGGCCTGGATTCCTGTAGAATTTGTTTCCCATTAGACTTGTTAAATTTGACTAATATTTGTATTGAAATCTAAGGTATAGGTTTTTGCTTTTTGTTTTTTTTTATGATGGCAATATGAAATATGCGTATATTTTCAATGAGTTCTTGGTTTCTATGATCAGACAATTGGGGCACTTTTATCACACTATTCCCTGCCATATGTTAGTCATATTTTTCAAATTGTCATATATGTCTGAGAGTCCTATCTATGTTCTTTATGTATCTGTGCATTTTTTATTTGAGATTAATAACTTTTGCTTATATGGAGATCCTTTTTTCTTTTAATATTCTTGTCTTTTGTTTCTTTTTTTTCCAGATTGTCCTTCATTTTGGCATTTTCATATTCAAAATCTGTCATTCTGTTTTTTACTTCTTTGTAGACATTTGCTACCATAAATTCAAGATTTTTTCTACCTAACTAAGTATTCCAATTGTGATGGTTATAAACTATGGCAACTGTTTCTTTCTAACTTCTCTTATATTTTCTCCTTTTGGAACCATTTTGCAATGCCTTTTGTTTTTCCATGTGCTCTTAGTGTTCTATATTTCATTGGATTCAGTTTGCTTAGACATACAATATTTGTTCAGAAAGCTTTGTAACCTCTTTGAGAATTTATTACTCATTTTCTTCCAAAATTCAGTATCCTGTATTTTGTTTTATAGATTCTCCTCCAGGTTTTTAATTAAATTTCCTTTCTCTTGAAAAAGTTTTTGGAGTTTCATCTATTTTCCCATTGTTGCTGACACCCCACCCTTTAATGGTAAGTATACCCTCAGGGTTGAACTGAAAAGCTTTCTCAGCCTCCTCTCTCATGGAGGATTTCCTTTTCATCAGTCTCAGTTGCTAAAAAAGTTTCTGAGAAGTCAGGATGAGGCACAACTGGAATTCAGTCCTCTTTCCTTCAAATCTAAAACAACTGTGCATACTAGATTCTTCAGCAGTTCCTTCCATGAATTTTTTTTTTTTTTGCCTTGGCTGAATTATATTGGGCGACTTTTTGTAGGATTAGAAGTAAATGAGTTGGTGTTTCAGGTGTAATATTTGCAGGTTGGCATTCTTAAACCTAGACATTCACCTAGATAGGTGGTCTGATCCTGTTCCCCTTAAGATAGTTAGGTAAAATGAGTGTATGCTGTTTAACACAATAGAGTGGGGAAGAACAGGTAGGTGATGCAGTGTACAGGAAGAATCTCTAAAACAGGAGGGAAATCATTGTGTAGGTTCAAGGTGAAAGCTCATGGATCAATTTGTACATCCCTGAACATGGAAACTGGTAGTTGAGGAGTACAGAGTATTCATATTAACCACTAGCATTTTATGGCCTTAATTTATAGGATTTTTATTTTCCTAGGTTTCTTGCTTTCTTGTCATGTGAATTTACCTGTAATTGCTCCAGAATACAATTTCTCTTTTGGGGTGAAGTTAAAACAGGCAAGGAAGAAAATGTCACTTACCCCAGAAGTCATCATTTTGTCATGTTTAATATTAACTTCTTTTATGAACTCTGTGTTTTAATTGGATATAGTATGTTATTTCCTACCTCCATATATTTTCCCAGACCATCCCACATGTCAGGAATGCAATCCTTTATTAATTTTTGCCTTTTGGAATTCTTTTTTTCCTTAAAAGGTTCAGTACAGGTGAAAGTATTCAATGAAGCCTTCTTCGATATCAGTTGTTAGTACAATCTTCCTCAAATGACCAGGTGGTATTATTATGTATTAATTTCATATTATTCTCTTGTATAATGTAAAGTCTTAGAGGCAGGAGATATAAGTAAATACATGTATTTACTTAACATTTTTCAACTGAATTCCATTCAATTCATGCCATCCAGTTTTGTGGATATATCACTATACTCACTGGAGCTATTTCCCAAATTTAAAACCCCATGGTCCTTAAGAATTTTAATACTTTGTTTACAGGTTTCCTCCTTAGCTCATTTCCCACCATAATTATGGAGATCTTAGTCCTTATTGATGAATGCCTCTTAAAAACTTTTCATCTCTATTTCTATTTCAATGATTCTTCTCTTTTCTTTCATTCCAACATTGTTATTCTCACTTCTCTTACCTCTGGATCCAGTGTGAATTTCTTGATTTGTCCTTTTAACCCAGGGCTTACAATCACACAGGTAAGGCTCACACTTCCATAATTTGCCATGCTGATCCCCAACTATGCATTGCACCTCATCATTTGCTTATCCACCCCAACCCCGTGTACTATAAACTTCTAGGGAAGAAATCAGTAAACTGCTATGATTTTTAAGTCATTATAAACTCATTCTACTTCATCTCAGCAGGATAGTTCTTCCTCACTACTGTTCTGTAATTCTTGTATTCAACTTTTTATTCAACTTTTTTATTGATGCCTATCACTTTCCTCATAATAGTAATTCCATATTGTTTTTACTATTTAGGTACAGAAAATTATAAGCATCTAATGTAAGTGCCAGCAACTCCATTCTCATCAACTCAAAACTTTTTTTTTATTTTTTTATTTTTAAACCCTTAACTTCTGTGTATTAGTTCCTTGGTGGAAGAGTGGTAAGGGTAGGCAATGGGGGTCAAGGGACTTGCCCAGGGTCACACAGCTGGGAAGTGTCTGAGGCCAGATTTGAACCTAGGACCTCCCATCTCTAGGCCTGGCTCTCAATCCACTGAGCTACCCAGCTGCCCCCCACTCAAAACTTTTCAATATCTTCACTCATCATTTCCTTGTTATTTTCTCTCTGTAAACCTGTGAGTACCCTAAATCATGGGACATAGAAAAATTGCCAAATTTTTTCATGCCCTATGCAACTAGGTCCTAATTAGTACAAATAAGGAATTTCTTGATGGGGCATATTATTTGAATTCACAGTATACTTATCCTTTAGCCTGGAATCAATTACAATATTTTATTTAGTTATAACTTTGATTAGTGTGGATTTAAATACAGAAACCTCTTAGGAGGGTTCATTCTTCACATTAATTGGAACCTTATTGTAAAAGGTTCTTCTATGATGCCTATTTTGCTAAGCTTGTCAAATCAAGTCAAGAAACATTTATTAATTGCATAATATGTGCTAGATATATATAGTGTTAAGTGTTGTAGATTTAAAAAAACTACACCCTGCCCCTCCAAAAATTTCGCCATCACCAACAATGAAGAAATAACTTCTAATCTCAAGAATCTTTCAATCTGATGGGAGAGATGATGTAATAGCTGTGTGCAATATATATATATGTATATATATATATATTATATACCTATAATATATATATAGAGAAAGAGTTATGTGACAATTGTAGAGAGGAGGCACTAGCATTAAGGGGGATGAAGGAAGAAGTCTTACGGAAGAGGGATTTCAGTAATGCACATTACTTAAGAAATGAAGGGGGAAAATGCCATTAGGTTCATATTGGATTGAATTAATTGTTAAGTTAAGAAGTACTTCCTAAGATTCTTCTATGAATCCAGTTCTGTGCTAGGTGCTTTAAGGCATATGGACAGAGTGTAAGTTATTCCTTGCCTTCAAAGAGTGTAAAATCTAGTTGGGGAGAAGAAATTAAGATCATACTAGTGACCACACACACAGGACCCAAAGTAAGAACTAAATTTTATGAGATAGATTATAAATGCCATTGTATAGGTGTTACAAGGAGAGGGAGATGCCTTAGACTTAGGATGATAAAGGAAGGTTTACATGATAAACCCAGAATAGGATTGAGGGGTGGGAGAAAGAGACTTTTATAGCCCATGCCCAATTACTTGTTTTAGTTAGTGAAAACAGCATGTATGGAGAGAATACTGGACAATAGATACTCTAAAATTTTTCTTTCTTTCTTCCTTTCTTCCTTTCTTCCTT
>NW_025349448.1:0-6451 GCF_016433145.1 Gracilinanus agilis
CTCTTTTCTCCCTCTCTCCTTCATCTAATCCCTCTTTCCTCTCCCAATTCTCTTTACCTTTTTCCCATTTTCCCTCCCAGTTTCCCTCTCCCTTCCCTGCTCGGAGGACAAGCAGTCTTCATTAACTAAACAAAGTGCACCCAAAGTCTTCTGATGTGTGGATGGTTTGGGAGCTTAGACGTCTGCTAGTAGACAATTTGCACCCTGTTTATCTTTAGTTATGCAATCCAGCCTGCTGCTTGGCTCATGTTTCTCATTTTCTTTCATTGTCCTTTTCCTGATAGTAATTAATTGCAAGTAACTCCCTTCCCCTATTTTTTGGCTTATTTAAAAGTAAAGTTTAAAAAGCAATATTAAGTCAAATGTCAGTTTTGATTTGCAGTATACTGTACAACTTCACTTACTTCCATAGGTCCTACCCTGTTCCTTCCTGATGCTTAAGGGAAAACATCTCCTCCTGAATCTGCATTTGGTTCCAATACCTTTTTGTTTGTTTCTTTACTTACTTTGTTTGCTTTTGTTGTGTGTAGTTTGTTTTACAAGGGACCAAACACCCTTCAGAACTGGTGGCAACAGTGAGGGGTTTGATTTATATTTCAAGTTCCTAAGACTCATATTTTAATACACTGGGGTAATCATTGGCACAATTAACTTAAACATATTCAACTGTGTGAGGAGAAGAGAGGGAAGGGAAATGGATAATTTAAATAGTCTGGAAGTTCCCTTGACAGTCAACTCAGTACAAGAATGCCATGGAGTGAGTGTGAGATGAAAGATATGAATTTACTCCCCTCTCCAACTTTCATGTCCAGCCCCAACGGTAAAGGGTGGAGGGAGCGGAGAACACTGTGTAGTTCATCCTAATAATGATGATGATGATTATAGCTAGAACTGATACAACACCTACTATGTGCCAAACATTATGCTAAGTATTTTACAAATATAACTTCATTTGCTCCTTATAACTACCCTCCAAGGTGGGTGCCAGTATTATCCCAATTTTACAGTTGAGGAAACTGAGGGAAATAGAACTGTACAAGTTCATACAGCTAGTAAATGTCCAAGCCAAAATTTGAGCTAGATCTTTCTCACTCCAAGCCCAGCACTCTATCCACAGAACACCTAGCTGCCCAAACTAAGCTAAGCATAGCTTTGGTTTTTTTTCCCCCTAACCCAAAGGACTCAATATTTAGAATTAATTCTCACCCTAAAATCATGGCTCTGACATGTTGATTTCCCTTACCTAGATTATCCCAAGATGTCAGAGGCAGCTCAGAAACTTGCTATGGAGTTATTTTGACTTTGTGAGATTTTACCTCATATGCTGATGTTAGTATCTAATTCTGTGTGAGAAGCATCTTGGATGTGTTTTAATATTGGTATTCATATTTATCCATGAAGATTAAGAACTATCCATGCCTTTTCATCTTGTCTTATCTGTGACCCCCTATAAAGACTCTGCTCAGTGCACTAAAAAACCTTCCTTTTGGTATTTTCATATTTCATAGGGGGTAGTGCAACATGAATGCATAAATGAAAGAATAAAGCATTTATTAACCATTGACTATGAGCCAAACACTATACCCCATACTGAGGGAACAAAAAGAAAAGCAAGACCATCCTTACTCTCATGGAGCTCACATTCGAATGGGGAGACAACACATAAGGAAACTATTTTGTACATTATCTTCTACTTTTGATGTAAGAACAATCCAGCAACTTGGAATGAATGTCTGACCCCACATCACGGACACAAGGAATATGCCTTAGTCTATTAATAATGATCACACATCTTTTTTTCCATTGTGGCACCTGCAATTTTGATTTTCTGAGATGTGTATTTCAAAATTCACAGTTGCATGGAAGAAAATTGATGATAAAAAGATGTACCACAGCTACTTGGGATCATTAAAAAGGTTACAGAATTTCCCAAATTCAATCTAATTCTCTTATTCAATTCTAGGTCCTACCCATTGTGTATCTATAGTTCCTTTGAAATATATTTATAACTATTGTAAAATCAACATCAAATCTATCTCTATACATCCCTCTATGAATTGAGACTAACTCAGGGAACTGCCTTTCAATTTTATGTTATGATCTGGCCAATATATATTCTTCATCTACTTGGTTTTTCCTGTGTGTTTCCTTTTTTATTTTTTTAGAAGATGTGTGTGATTCTTTGAGAAAACTTTATAGTATTCAAAGATTTGATGCAATCAGTACATTGTCTTTATCAGGAACACATCTTAAATAGAACTTCATCATTTATAGGAAAAAGCACCATATGTTTTCTGTGTTACGAACTGACTACTTTGAAAGTCTTATAACATCTATGGGCCTCTTCTTGGAATAATGTTTTTAAATGAATAGAGAAAAATATATTGTATTCTAAAGAAAACAAGATACATTAAAATGTAGTTATAAAAACATTTTTTTAAAAATTCATGGACCTCAGGTTAAAAATTCTTGATATATAGAGCATCCTTTTTTTCTTTTTTAACTTTACTAAGGATATCATTCTCCATGACAGTAGTAAACACCTTTGGCAAGCATTTATCTCCCAGTTTTATGCCTTGCTGGATATTAATAATCAGATGATCCTCAAAGTTATCTCAATGGTTGCATTTTTTTCCAGAGGAAAGACTTTGGGTCTGTGTCTTGCTTTATTGTGTCAAATTCATTTTTGTCATCAATAATCAAAAGAATGAAATCATATATTATTGACACCTCAGGTTATCTGTGTAACTGGGGAGATGTGGTCTGTCACAGAGATTCATCTGCTAAAGCCTTCCTGCTCTTTTCTCATATTTTTTCATCAAGGGTATCCTTGAAAATGCACCGATCATTCTCACAAAGACTTGGGGAGATGCTAAAGAAGGAATAAGGGTTAATAGTTAACTGAAGCTTTCATGGTTGCCTTTTTCTTGGTTGCCAAGTCTTCAGGCTATCAGATCAAAATAATGTCATCTGTGGTCTTTTACATTCTTTTGGAATTTTCCCCTCTTTCAGCTCTCTTTTCATTTTAACCTTAAAAAGGGGCCTTTAGAAGATGGCTCACATTTAACTATCAGCAAAGAATCATGATGTCACATTCCTGCTGGTCCTACTGGATATGTTTTGAACTGAGAAGTTGGTATCAGAAGGTACCAATCAGGTTTGCAGCTTCTATTAAGCCTGACAGCATGGAATCATCATAGGCCAGCTCCTTAATGGTACTAACTGTGCCTAGACCACAAGTCAATGGGACAATTTGGCCACAAAAGTCTAAGACAGCCTTAGTAAAATAAACCCAACCCACACAATCTTGGATGCTTCCTAAAAATGGATTGTCCACTTGCTGCACTCACAACCACCCAGTGACCACAAACATTCAAGCTAAGTTGCTTCATTGTGACAAAAATCTTAACTTCTTCCTCTGTCTCTCCATGCATGGAATGACTCTTTTTCCATAAAGTGTCAAGGGCTAGACCCAAAATCTCAACTGTAGGATATAGCTTAGGTCCAGGAAAAAATTCTAGTATATTTTCCAAGCACAAGGAGCATATTTTCTATATCCTATACCATCCATCATAGATAGGCAGACAGAGAGATAGATATAGATGAGAAGTATATTTATATATAAATGCATGTGTGTCCTTCTTTCCACTCATACATTAAGACCCTTTTCACTTCTCAGCTGCAAATATCACAATAGCTCATAATGAGTCTTCGTTCTTCACGTCTTTCCCCATTCTAATCCATCCCCTCATGGTCGCCAAAACTATTTTTCCAAAAGGTCAGGTCTAACCATGTTGCCCTCCTGCTCAATAAATTCTAGTAATTTCCTGTTACCTCTAGGACCAATATAAGCTCCTTTTTTGGCGTTTAAAGCAACTAGGTGGTAGAGTCAATAATGTTCCAAGGTCCAGTCCTGCCTTAAACATTTACTAGTTGTTTAACCCAAGGAAAGTCAATAAATTTTTCTCTGGCTCAGTTTTCTCATTTGAAAAATGGGGATAATAATAACCCTTAACTCGCAGGGTTATTGTGAAGATTAAATCAGAAAATACTTATAAAGTGTTTTGTAAACCATAAATCACTATTAAAATTCTAGATGATAATTATAATAAAAATAACAACAAAGGTCTTCATAACCTGGTCCCTTCCTACTATTCCAGCCTTTTCAAGTAGAGTACTTTCCTATATAATTTAGCCATATTGACTTACTTGCTATTCTTCACACGTGACTCTCCATTCACAGACAGAGATCTTTGCACTAACTCTCTTCCATATTTAGAATGGTTTGTCCCATTTTGATCTGTTTCATGGGATCCCAGGATTCAGAATCACCTTAAATCCTGTTTTCTTATGAGATCTTCCACCATCACTACCACCTCTATCACCATCCAACAGGTACCTTCCCTTCTAAGATTACCTTGCGTCTACTTTGTATCTTGTGTTTGTGCAAACATATGTGCATAAAAAGATATACATCTGTGTATATATACACATGGAGGCATGTTTACATATTTTGTGCATATGCATGTACAGTAGCCATTGCTCCACATTAGAATATAAGTTCCTTGAAGGCAGGTACTGTTTCAGCTTTAATTCTACATCTCCAACTTTTAGTCCAGGACCTGCTGCCTAGGAATGCTTAATTAATGCTCCTTCAGTCATTGATAGAGCTCTGTCCTTACATCTCAACTGCACAGGATCTGGGAACAGAAAGGGACCCAAGAAGTCCTTTAATATGTCTCTCTTTTATAGACAAGGAAATGGAGACCTAAAGAGTTTAAGTGAATTATCAAAGCCGCAGGATCATACAAGGGACTGTCAGAAGGATTTAAGCCCAGGTCAAATGATTCTTCCCAGTCTCTGAGCTGGAACTATGAAGCCAGTGCTTTTTCTTTTTTCTTTAATTCAGTTCTGATTACAATGAAATAATAATTTTTTAAGCATTTTCTATGTGAAGGGCACTATGTCAGACTCAGGAACAGATAAAAAAAAACATAAGTTCCTTCATTTAGGCAGCTTACATCCCCCTGTGGGTACAGGTCCAGTCCTAAGCGAATTAGGTGCTTTTCCTATGGCATGCTCCCATCTCCTTTTATTCATTGTCTACTTTCTAATGTCCCTTGCCCCAGGCTCTCAGATGCCCTAAGACCCAACCCAGGTTTGCTTTTCCCATAGTGCATTACATGTTCCCAAATTACCTCCTCTCCCATCAAATCAAAACTCTCATTTCCTCAATGCAACTGATTTCAACTTGGTAGGTGTCAGAGGCGAGCAATCTGAATGAACTAATTCACATTAATGTATGAATGACTGTCATCCCTGTAACCCTTCCCCTGATGTATTTGCATTTTTAAAAGAGGATAACTGAACACAAATGAATCCCTAATTGATGATATTATAGCCAAGGTAGCAAATTGAAATGAATATTTCCAAAGGGGTAAGGAGAAATCATTTTGGGCAGAGAGGCCACACTGTAGGAAGGCCATCCCTGCCTAGGAGATTGCCTCAGGTTCAGCTCTCCTAAATCGTTCTGATTTCCACAGCTTCTTCTCCTCCCCCAATTTTTAATTCACTGATAATGTAGAATTGGTAGGCTTTCTTTTTAATTTTCTTTTCTTTTTTCCCCAGAGTTGGGTCTATTGGTGACAACACTGGAAATGGAGGAGGGGGGCTATAACTTTAGCAACCATTCCATTTCTAAACAGATTGTTTATAAACCAGAAAATGCCTGTGTTTGAAGGGGAGATGAAGAAAAAGCAATGTAAACCTTTTCATAGATGTTCAATAATCAGCACAACTCAGAGATCTCTAAATCAAGCATGCCCTTGTAATTAATGCAGTTTTTAGTAGGCAGACTGGTCCAAGCAAAGACCTACATTCCTGATTCTACTGGGGACCCTCAAGATATTTTTTGTACAATTCACTTACCCATCCATATGATGCTCTTAGTTATTTTATTCATCTCATTTTTCTTTCTTATACATTTCCATTTGGACAAGAAAACACTCTAATCTCTAATTTGCAAAATGCATTCTTCTTTTCTTTATTCATTCCAAGGCATCTAAAAATCAAGTTTGCACAATTAATGGGAATCTTTGAATGTCATCTGAATCTTTGCATAGCACAGTGAATGAACACCAAGACACAGGAGGCAGGCCATTCCTCATCCCACTTTACAGCTGGGCAAAACAAGGAATACTCTTTAAAAAGTCCATAACCTTTCCATTTTACTCGTTATCATATAGTGGACCAAGAGATGTTTGCATCCAAAATTGTCCTCCTCTCTCTTTTCCTCTTCTTTAAGAAGTCAAGTGAAGCCATCATATCCTCCATCTCCCACCACGTTGTTCAAGACAGCACCTGGGGGCCAACCAGGAGTGCTAGGAGAGAGAGGGAGAGAGGGAGAGAGGGAGAGAGAGAGAGAGAGGGAGAGAGGAAGAGAGAGAGAGAG
>NW_025349449.1:0-4802 GCF_016433145.1 Gracilinanus agilis
ATATATATATATATATATATATATATGATAGTATGGGTCACTTTTCTATATGATATGTTTGTCTTAGGACTGATTGAGTCAATCAATCAAAAATCCTACCTTACTTAGCTCTGATTTGTTTATCCAGTGATAACATATCTTAATTAAATCAGTCAATCAGAAAATTTTGAAGAATGCCAAGGAACACATTGCTTTGAGTCAATCAGCCACAGGCTTTAGAGTACATGCAAGCAAGTTCCTGATTAATAGGGTTGTCCTTGAAAGACCTTAGATGAACTAGAGTGACATTGGAAAGGAAATCTGTAAATTGGTGGAAAGACTTGGTCAGAGCAAGTGGATCTCAGGGCTTATTAAAAAAAAAAAACAAAAGCAATTAATGAGCTAGTTGGAAATTAGGAATTGGAACATCTGTAAGGTTAATGCTAGAAGACTTTACTATAATTTGAGAGGGAACTGCACAGAGTGAGGAGATTCAAGACTTTACTAGGATCCTATCACAAAGGCTATGCTATCCCTTAGGAAAACTTGCAGACTGTGCTATAAATGAGAGAAGAATCAATCATTTGAATGCTTTGCCAGGTATTTTCTCATCTTGATCCCATTTTATCTTAGATTGTAAATGTATCAATAGGAGAATGTACCATAGAAATTTTGAAGAAATGTTCCATAAGAATCCTTCATGCTAGTCCACTTTAATAAAAAGGAAACAAAAAACTTTATCTATAATGAATTTATTCTTAATGACAAGAATACTGAATTATTAGAATATTAGAAATATTATTTAGAATAGAAATATTAGAATTTATTAGAAATTAGCCCCTGAGCGATGGTTCATGATCCATAGCAATTGAAAAACCATCCATTAACCCCTCAGGTCTTTTGGTACAGTCCTGAAGATATATACATATATATGAAAATATAGAAAAAATAGAAATATGTATATATACATATATACACATCTCTTTTTATGATGATAAAGTACTTATATGTTTCTCTATGTACACACAGAAACATATAAGCACTTTGTCATCTTTTATTCTGGGCCTCAGTGGGAAAAATATTGACTCACACTCGGTGAAGACCAAATGGTTGAAGACTTCCAAGTCTGCTCTATAGAACACTTGACAGAAAACGAGTTTATTTCCCCATACCCTCCAATCACCGCTGCCCTGCGTGACATTTCAGCAAGGCAGCAATGTTTTGAAAATGATAGCTGTAGAGATGATAATAGACCTGCCAATAGTAACATTTCTAGGCTTATATTCTGACACTGATCTGTGGGGGATAAGGGAGGAAAGTGAGACAGAATTGATGGAGTAGGGAACTGTTTCAGTTCTGGTGTGTTCAACTTAAAGGCTTAATGCACCGCTGTGTTTCTCGAGCTCTCTAGTAGAGCACAAGTATCATGAATGTAATAAATCATAATGTCATTGCTGATCAATTACAAATGTGCTCCGTGTCATAGCCGGCGATTGTCTCCTGCCGAGAACTGATAACTCCTATTACCCGACAAGTCACCTCACCATTTTAAATGAGAGCTGAGGGCCAAATATACAGATTGGTCGTTCTCATAGAATGATTGATACGTTTTTAATTATAAATTACATTTTAATTCAGTTATGCTGTTCAACCAAGTATAACTTATGAAATTTAATGTATAAAATATTAATATCTTCTATAATTGAGTTTGTAGTGCTAGAAGCGCCCATTGCCCTAGAATGCAAAGTGGGCAACATCAGAAAAGATGACTTACTAACCAGCCCAGTATATGAAACTAATAAATGCAGAGTTATCAATAACAAAAAAAAGTCTGAGTTGGCAGTTTCTTCATCTCCCATTAAAATATGACACAGTTGAAATGAATAAAATGGTTTTCAGATTTCTCTAGAAAGACTGATTCAGAGTTAAAAGGAAAAAGTACTTGAGATCATATTTTTCACTTTGTACAACAACAAACAAGGCCACCTAGGGATCTCAAAGTAGTTATCACCATCATCATCAATTTCTGTTGACTGAGTCCTGCTGTGTCTGGAGTGCTAAACCAGGCTGAGCAGCAAGAGTAATAATATCATCATATTGTGATCTCTGACCATTACTCAAAAATTCATTAATTTAATTAGAATTTAACAGGAAACAAGTGATATGTTTCTTTCCCCCAATTTTCTAACAGAGAGGTATTTTAAACAACAACCAACATAAAGCATTTTGTATTAGAACTTGAACTTTTTCATGAAATATACAAATCATAGATTCAAGATTAGAACGGACAAGACAATAATCCAGTCCTAATTTCTTACTTTGCAGTTGAAAACTATATGGCCTAGGAAGGTTTAGTGATTTACCAAATGTCACACTAGAAGTAAACGGTCAAGTCAAGCTTTGCACCATCACTTCCTCTCCAAATTCAGCATCATTTCTTTTGTTCCTGATTGCCTCTTCAGTGGTATAATTCATATGTGTATGTATACATATTAATGTAAATATATATGAATATATATACATATATATTTTATGTATATATATGAATAGTGACACTGACCATCTAAGTATGAACTGCACAAAAAAACACTATAATCTGATTATTCCAGAGAGCATAGATTTTTGAAGTATAACATTTATATACCTCTGTCTCAACAGAGAAAAAATTATTTTTTTAAATTTTCCTACTGCTTTCTTTACAAGTTATGATTTCTTAAGGACTTTAAAATTTTCCTCAGTGGAATCCTACAAAGGAAGTTTCAGTGAATTCTAAGTATATGGTTACAAGGAAAAAAATTGACAGTTATAATCTGAGGTCTCATATTTATATGAAATGCATATGGAATAATCTTAATGTGAAAAAGTCAGAGATTCAGTTTTTTGGTCAGTGTTGGAAACACAAAATTTTGATCTAAAAATCAAAGTAATTTTTCTCATCTTCCTTAATAATTATCATTAGGAATTCTATAATCTCAATTTAACTAACACTTGCCTTCAATCATGAAGCATACTAGACTGTAGCTGGAAAGTTGAATTTTGAGTTAGGAAAGGATAGAAGTATGATTTTATGTATAGAAATAAATATTGAACTGACATTCATTCCTAAAATTATTGTTTGGGGCTTTCCTCCATTTAAATCATGCTTTTTCTTTACATTTTAAGTTATTAATAATTGATAAATAATACCTTTTCCCCTAGATTTGTTTTAGGGCATGTTGTCTTTGGAACTAAAATTGTAGTATTTGCTTAGTGACTGTATTTTGCAAACTAAAATGAGACATGATCAGTGAAATCTGTCATGCTTTTTCCTAGTTGTCAGCACAATGATTTTGACTTCTGTATTTGCTCAGGCGATCTGTGTATTGTAAAAAATGTGCTGAAATAAAGCACATAGATTCAGATCCGACATCTACAAGTTGCTTAATGAGGAGATTGGACTAGATAATTTATCATTTCTCTTCATGCTCCAGATCTATGATCCTAAAAGACAAGTGGAAACCTCGCAACCCTTGTAACTTGTACTTTGAGAATTGATCATATCTTATTAGATGCATAGTTATACACATTTCAGTGATGTTTCTTGAGTTTCTTGATTCTGTTTTGGTATTCTTTAAAAAAATTCCTCTGTACAACCTGTACTGTCTTAATTCATTCAATTATTTTTTATGGAGCTATTGAAATTGCTAGGATATTTTCCTGGTTTATAGGAACACTGAAACAGAATAATTGAAATCAGAATTGTCTAAGAAAATCTGGGACATATGGTCACAGCAATTATATGTAAAGAGCTTAAATAGCAGTTTTGCTTAAATAGTAAGCATAACTTAAATGTCACTTATGAATATGAAGTTATAAACAGTAAAGCATATATGAAATGAGATGCATGGTAGAAGAACAATGTAATGAGTTCTATTGTTTTCTGAAGCTTGAGTATTGTGTTTTAAGAAGAATCCATATTAAATGCATTTATAATTAATATGAAATAGAAGGGTCACATGTAACATTTTTTTTCTTTAATTTTTGAGAGTCAATTGCAAGTTTCTTTTGATATCACCACTTCCTGGCACATCTAAGCAATAATTCAACTTTGCAAAATAATTATATATTTTTTTTTCTTCAGGAACATATGTACAACCTAAGATCTTCACCAAAAATTTTCACCTCTCTATTTATCAGAAAAAGTGCATGCTATTGTGTATGGCATTTGGCCTTTTTACTTTTTATTATCACTTAATCAAATGCTATTAGAGAAAATGGAAAGTTTATGCTTCTATTTCCATTGTGTCCTCATATATTTTTCCTACTCTCATGATCCAATGTCTCTCCTGATTTTTCTTTTGATTTATAAGTTAAATCTTTTTGTTTAACTTTTCTTTGACTCAGATCCCTGAAATACTTCCTGATTTGGATTTTAATTTAAAAGTCTAAGCAGATCAGCTGTTTTCTTTCTTTTGCTACATCTCACAGCTGGTGAGGAGGTGAAACATATATGCCCTCCTTGAAGGCTTGGGTTGCATGAAAAACAGCAGCAGCTAAATCTGCAAGAAAATTATTATTCTCCCCATTCCTCTTTTTTTAAACTATCTGCACAGCTTTTTAAAGAGATTTCTAATTGAGTTTGAGTTGGGATTTTTAAATGTTTAAGGATATTTTAATTTATAAACTCTGTCAAAACAGATGTGCTTGCCTTAAGCTTGTGTCCACATATGCGTAGTGAAATGTGACATTCAGCAAATTTGCAGGATATCCGGGAGGAGGGGTTCTATTTGCACCATTATGCTATTTCCAGTTGCAATTTTATATATATATATATATATATATAT
>NW_025349450.1:0-4712 GCF_016433145.1 Gracilinanus agilis
AGACAGGGAGAGGAAAGAAAGGGGGAGAGAGAGGAAAGAGAAAGGGGGGAGACAGGGAGAGATATTGAGAGATGAGTGAGAGAAAGGAGAGAGAAAAGAGGGGAAGAGAGAAGGAAAAAGGAGGGAGAGGAAGGAAGGAGGATAGAGAAAAGAGAAAGAAATGGAGTGAGAGAAGGGAGAGGAAAGAGGGGGAGAAAGAGGAAAGAGGGGAAAAGAGGGTGACAATAAGAGAAAGAGAAGGGGAGAGAAAGAAAGAGGAGAGAAAGCGGGAGGATAAAGAGAAGAGAGATGGAATGAGAGAGAAAGGAGAGAGAAAAGAGGGGAGAGGAGGGAAAGAGAAAGAAGAAAGAGGAAGGAGAGAGAAAAAGGGGGAGACAGAGATGGGAGAGGGGGGCTGCAAGCAACTGCATGCATTATTGAGGACAGCATTGTGATACTGAATCCCCTGATTACTACAGTGAGCTCTTTTAGCAGAGCACCACCCCCACAGTCAGAGGGCAGACCTAGGCATTTAATGACTAAAGCAATAGGGCAGGTCGGATCCTTCAGAATAATACACTACAATAGACTTACCAGGTGCTAAGACGGCCTCTCTCTGTACACTTCAAGAGGGGACAGAAAGAAGAAATATTCCAGTTTGAATAAACCAGATGTAGAAATAGTGACTGTGTGAAGTGAGGGAAAATAGTCCAAGATAACATCACTAAGGTTTCAATGTGGCTAACGGCTTTGACCAATAATAGTAAGTTGGAGGGGGTTTGGTCTTTTACGTGTTGAGTTTGAGGTGGGCCAGCAGCCAGAAAACCGAAGTGGAAATATTCAACAGGCATTTGGAAATGGAGGTCTAGAGATCAGGTCTGCAAAGTTGGGAGTCCTTGGCAGAAATAATTGCCAAGGTCATAAACTGAAGCTAGGTGAGGGTGAATGAGCTCTCTGGGAGGAAGGGGGTAAACAAGGGGATCCCTCAGCTTCTCTGCCTTTCTGCTCTGTCATCTCTCATAACCCTTCTCCTTGTGCTGTCTCTCATACCAGTGGGTATAGTTGTGATTCGTCTGTCCTTATAAGCTCCCAGAGGTCAAGGCCAGCCCTTCATTTATATGCCCTCCTTCTGCTCCCAGCCTTGGATGGTGCCCAAACATCAATAAACACAGGTTGAAAAGTTTATGTTAACAAGGGACAGCTTTGCCAGTGACTAATTCTAGCCACAACTGGTCTAGGCCGGGCTACTGAACTTTGAGGTGGAGTTGCATGCCCATGCTGGAGGCCCCTGCACACCTAACCGGTTTCTGTTCCCTTTTTCCTTGGCAGTGCTGGGATGGGCAGTATGAGAATACAACTGGTAAATGGGTTAGCCATGAGAATAACACTCCCAAGCCTGCCCGGGGCTTCCTGATTTTCTGAACCTGAAAAGATAGGCCAAAAGGTTTGATTCCTGGCTACCTCTAACGCAAGTATTTACAAATCAGAATATCTCAGCCCCAGGCTCAAAACACAAAGGCCAGCCGTTCTTGGCCCAAGCTGACCGAGGTCTCCACCGGGGTCCCTTCTCTCTCCTCAATGCTCTCTGGCAGCGCCCACAGCTCCTTTCTTCCGCTCTTTACCGCGGGCTGCTTGTCCAGGAGGCAGCACTAGAGCCCTGCCCTGGTCTTGGGCGCCGGTCCGAAGGAGAAGGAAGACGGCTCGGTGGCAGAGTGAACCGAGCCAGCCCCGAGCCCGGAAGTCTCGCGGCCGCGTTTGAGCCCTTGCTAGAGGTGTCCCCGGACAAGATTCTTTACAGGGCTCCGAGCCGCTCCCCAGAACTCAAGTCGCAGAAAAGGGGATGCCCACTGTGAGAGCGAGAATGCCCCCTGCCCACGGCATTCTGGGGGCCGAGGGGAACTACCTTCACCGTGGTAAAGGGCTGTTTATTCCACTAGCAAAGGAATTTCCTCAAGGTCCCATAGCAGCGCCTGAGCTAGGACGGCAGCCCACATACCCCTCGAGGCTTAGAGCTGGGTGTCTGCCGCCTCATCTCCAAGTCTGGGGGCGGCTCCCTGGAGCCGCGGGCTGGGGGACGGGCTGGGCCCCAGAGCTTCCAGGCTCTCAGCCGGGGCGGGACCGGCTTGGCCAGAGTGCGGGGGCGGGCTTTCGTCTTCACTTTCTCTTTCCATTTTCCTGCTTCCGCTGCCGCGGGTCTTCAAATACAGGTAAGGAGCGGGGGAGGGCGAGTCCCGGGGATCCTCCTCCCACCCCTACCCCCACCCCTGCCTCCAGTGCCTTCTCGGAGCCCCCTCCTCACCCCTTCTCTCATTTGTTCTACTCCCTCCCTGCCTCCGTTCTCCAGGGTCCCTGGTCACCCTCTCCCTCCTCTGCCTTGCAGCCTCCTTGGGACAGATGTTCGGCCTCCTCCCAGACCCCCTAGCCCCGGGGGAAAGATGAAGCCCAGGGGCAGCCCTCTCTCCGCCCAAGAGCCCAGCGCTTACCAAGCGGGGTCCCTGGCCCCTCACCTTCCCCAGGGCAGGACATGGGCCCCGGAGTAACCCCCGCCAGCTGGTCCCAGAGTCTGGGAGGGTTTCCGTGCTCCCCTTTCCCCCACCCTGCCCTGCATGCTCTACACAGCCTGGCGCGGGCCCTGCTCTTCCCTGCCTACTGGGCCCTGGACCGTCTTCTGGTCTGCTGTGTGCCCACTCCCTCCCTCCAGGGGCCTGGGCATTTTCTAGGCGCTCTGCTAGGAGGTTTAGCTTCTCTGCTGCTGCTGCTGGCTGCCCTTCCGCTGCTGCTCCTGGGCCTGCTGCTCTGGTTACCTCTGCAGTACTGGCGACGGCCTTTCTGCTACCAGCCGCCTCCTGGGAACTGGATGCCCCCCTCACCCTGGTGTCCCACCTCAGATCCCCACCGAAGCTTCAGCTTTCTCAGCGCCAACCTCTGCTTGCTGCCCGATGGCCTCGCCAGATTCAGTAACCTAAAGCACAGCCAGCAGCGAGCGGAGTGGACAGGCACTGCCCTGCTTAAGGGGGCCAGGGGACCAGGCTATGGGGCCACAGGCTCTAGCCCACCCCAGGCCAGCTCCCTGGTAGGGCAGCTGGTATCTGCCCTGCCAGGAAGCCTGGACTTTGTGTGCCTTCAGGAAACGTTTGACTTGCGGGCAGCAAGCAGGCTGGCCCAGCGCCTAGCAACCACTCTAGGCCCTGTGATCTATGATGTGGGGACCACTGGCATTCATCCAGGGCCCCAGCTCAAGCTAATGGGCAGCGGGCTCTTGCTGGTCTCCCGATACCCTATGCTGAACGCCTGCTTCTTGCCCTTCCCCAACGGCAGAAGGGAGGATGCACTTGCCTCCAAGGGATTGCTCTCGGTTCAGGTAGGACAGGTCCCATGGGCTGGATGAAGGGCAGGGACCAAGGATGGGCCCAGGCCCTGGGAGAAATAGAAGTGCCTTTGCTGTTGCAGGTGCAGCTGGGCGTGCTGGACGGGCGCAGGATTGTGGGCTACCTGCACTGTACCCATCTGCAGGCCCCCGAGGGTGAGCCAGAATGTCATTTGGGGACCCTCATCTTCCTCTTGTGACTGCTAGACAGCAGCAGACACACAGGGGCTGGCCCTGGCCTTGGCCGTCCAGATGTCCTCACCGACAGTGGGGCTGGCCCCTCACCTGTACCCCTTAGGGCCAGGATCCAAGGAGGGCTGCCCGTGAAGTCTCCTCTAAGCTGGAGGAGTCACATCCTCCCCCACCCCCCTTGTCTCTTGGGCAAGATCCTCTTCCCTCCCTGATTGCAGGATCCCGGTGGGGGAAGAGGGGGGAGGAAGGGCAGCAGGGCCCCTGGCCCATTCCCTGCTTTCCCCAGAGGACTGGGCCATTCGCTGTGAGCAACTCTCACTCCTGCTGAGCTGGGCGGAGCAGTTCGAGGCACAAAGGGACAAGGAGGACGCTGTCGCCTTCAGTGTGCTTATGGGTGACCTCAATTTTGACAACTGCTCCTCAGGTATGGAGCAAAGACCCAGGGAGGAAGGGTGAAGGAGGGCCACCCTATACTGAGAACAAGCTACTATTCATTTCCCTCCCCCCTCTCCTGAAGATGATGCCCAGGAACAAGAGCACAAGCTGTTCACCCACTTCAGAGATCCCTGTAGGCTGGGGCCAGGCCAGGATCAGCCCTGGGCCATAGGTAGGAGATCATTCATCCTTCCCCATCCACCCTTAGGCCCTGAGTAGGGAGTTGAGACATCTTCTTCCCTGGGCAGGGAACTGGGGCCCACACCCCCACACCCCCATCCCTCTCCTGGGCCTTGTAGCCCAGGGCACCAAAGGAAAGCAAGGTGTGCTCTGGTCCCCAGGAACATTGCTGAGTGCCCCAACGCTGCATTGCCCGGTGGCCTGTTGTCCTGAGAAACTAAAAAGGTAAGTGTCCCCGGGGTGGGGGGAGAGGGGAGGTCTAGATGGCGACAGCATGGCCTTTGCCATAGCAGCCTTCCTTTATTGCTTTAGTGCTCTGGAGCAGGAAGATGGCAAAAACATGTACCTTGCAGGCCCTCCCTCAGGGGGCCTCCCCTCAGAGTCCTGGCGAGGCAGAAGAATAGATTACATCTTATACCGGGAAGAGCCAAATCCCCTTTTCGCCCACGTAAGTGCCCAGTGGAGTGCATGGGTAGTTTGAGGGACAAGACTGGTAATACTAATCTAATCCCAGATGGGGCCAGGGGCAGTTTCCTCCTGGAGAATGGGGGGGGGGGGG
>NW_025349451.1:0-9459 GCF_016433145.1 Gracilinanus agilis
TATATATATATATATGCATGTGTACATATATATGCATATGCATATATATTTTGTCCAATTATGACTTTCTAATGTGAAAGGAAAAGAATTATTTCAATATTTCAATAGAGCAAAAAATGAAAAGCAAAAACAAACAATAACAACAAAAATTACTGAAGCCCAGGGAAAAATGAAGACATGACATAGACATAGGTATTTATTACAGGAATGAGTAGTCATATGTTGGCCCTCTGTTTTGTAATTAACTAAGTGGATCCAGGCAATAGCAGTCATCTTTCTTCAGGGCCCTGAAAGATATATTTTTGTATCTGATTGCACAGAATTGCTATTGGTTCATTAGCTATCTCTTGACATTGTTTTGTGTTCCATTTTCCCTTAGTACAAAATATTTCCCTTGTCTGGAATTTTCATATTCCTCTCTTCTTGAAATTATTTCTTCCAATTATAACTGAGATCAAAAGTCACCCCTACAGAATTCCCCTATGTCATTTATCACCATCTCCAAATTACTTCGAAAATGTATTGAGAAATATATGTGGAGATATAAAAAACGCCTTTAATTATATGGATTCAAATTGTTTAATTCACTAATGGAAACTTTATAAATGAATAAATAATGCTTGGTTATTTGAGTATTATTTAGAATGTAGAACTAAAACTTATGACAAAAAGGATAAATTAATTAAAGGAGGAATATCACAGCCCAAGGAAAGATCTTAAGATACTCATGTTCCTGAAAGGCATTTGTCAGGTATTTAAAGTTTTATCCTACATAGCAAATATTGTAATGATTGTATAACAAATAAAATTCTTGTCTTCAGGCTTGAAAATCCTCTATTTTAAGCTAACATTTTAATTGGAACTTCAGCTATGATAAATTTGTATTGTTTGCAACATGGTATTGTCTGATATGATATATTTTACACTGCATCATTTATTGGAGGCTCAGCTCTTCTAAATTGTGTTAGAAACATTAATGGATAACAAATATATTATGTGAATCATCAGATGACAAGGACTGAGTAGGTAATTAAGTATCCTTTAGTGATATACGGAGGGCCCTGATATAATATGATCTGTTATCATTTAATCTAATTTGACAAATATTTAATGAGAACCTGATGTGAGCAAGGTTTATGCTAGATGCTAAGGGCTGCACAATTGAATAAGATATTTTTCCTGCCCCTGAGAAGATTATAGTTTGTTTACAAGTGGGAAGAGATGATTTAAAAAAAAACAGTAATATAGTTCTGTGTGGAACCACAGTAAAGAGAGATAGGGATTAATTCTTAGTAGGTGTATTGGAGAAAACTGAAGCAATTAGCATTTGACCCAAGATTTGAAGTATGCCATTTCTTATTCAACGAAGGTGAAAGGGGAAAAGTGATCCCTGGCATTTAAACCTGTGTAAATAAATAACAGAGAGGTGGGAAAATGTAGGAGTTGGTGAAAAGGAGACAGGTAGGCTAGTGTTTCTAGAATATAAGAGAGAAGAAGGGGATTTACTTGAATTCGAGTGTCATATGGAATGTCCACCCACATTATAGCACCTCACATTTCTCAGAGTATTCAGACACCTATTCACTGTTTCTATTGGCTTGTTCACTCCATCCTGCCCTCACGTTGGAAGGTCCAGCTTCCTAGTATAAAAGATCACTACCACGAAGGATAATTAAATATTCTCACTCTTAGAAGGAAAATGTTATTTAAGGAAATAACCCCCTTCTCTTCCACATTCTAACTTTGAGCCCCTATTAATGTATTTCTATTTCTGTTTACGTTGGCACTAAGGAAGGGCAGCTAAGTAGATTCTTAGGGTGATGGATTTGGTAAAGTGACAAGAGGATGCTACATTCCCCTGCTCTGTGCAGACAGACCTGGCTGCCTGAATTTGTGTGAGCCTTTTTTAGTCTATCTCTACAAGCAGAGACAGGGAGGAGACCTGCCTTTTTCTTTTTCACTGCTTCCCTTTGACTCTTATCTAGTCTCAGGTTATAATTCAATCCAACTATTATTTATAATTCTCTTGGCTCATGTTATCCCCATTCCCACAGGATGCTACTTTCTTTCCCAACTTCCTGTGACTTGAAAGGATTACTCACTACATAGAGCTTAGAGTACGTTTATTGGGGAAAAAAATCAAAAGTGAAAGCTGTAGCATTAGACTCTGCCAGGACTTGAGTAAGTCAATGCTACTGGTGTTAGGCCAAGCTTTACAACTTCTACCCTTTTCTCCTTGGGCCTCAGCCTTCCCTTTCATCACTGAGATGTGTATTCCAAATGTCTTTATGGGGAGCATTTGGCACTTAATGTTTAAATTTTAGCTCACCAAATTTACCAGCTGTACTATGGCATTCCTTCCTCACTCAAACACCTAATTCCCTGCATAGACAAGTTTTCCTTCTGTTGCTCAGACACCTCAACCAGCTGTCCTGGGGAATTCTGGTAACGTTTTATTTTTTTCACCAGATTTTCTCATTGTATCAAAGCCATTCTGCCCACATCTTTTCTCCCTCTCTGGACCCTCACAGCCAATTCTTTGAGGGTATATGCTTGAAAGGTGTGTCAGTTCAATGCTTTCCCAGGCTGCTCAGCTTTTCTTTTTCTCCCCATTCTTTATTTTCCCAGGAATCTCCACTCAGCATGCCCTGCCACCTCTGACATGCTTCTTTAGAGGTAGAGAGAGATGTAAAGTGTTGCATTATCCCACTTAAAAGTCCTTTCACTGCATGGCATTTGTTCAGTCCAAATGTGCTATCTACCCAGCAGGAGGATCTCTCAGGCAATGTTACAATACTAACATAGTCCTATACTGCTGTGATGTTTCCAAAGCATTAAAAAAACTATTATTAAACTCTGATTTGTTTGAAGTAGAAAGGATATCAGTGTAAGATTATTTCACTTAAAATAAAAGTTGTCCCAAAGCCTTAGTACAATTTTTAACCTTTATTAAAGCTCAAATCGACACTAAGACTTTTGGTCCACCATATAGATTCTTAACACAAAAATATTAAGAATAGTGTTGTACACTGAGAGTGCCTGTGCAGGCAACTTATGACTCTTTATCAAATGATCTCAAAGCGCTTAAACGATATCTTAAAAAAGTGTTTGCAAGTTAAGGGTGAAACTATAGTTTTGACAACTAATTTCTCCTGAAAACAGTCGGTAGAGATGACTTATTCTTTAAATTTAGAGAAAGAGAGCATGATAATTATATAATTGAATAAATGGAAGCTTTTTACTTGAAATAGTAAAATATACATAAACAATATACATGTATGGAAATATACATATATGATATATGTATGTACATATATGCTGTTATTTTCTCAATTTTTAAACTATGGAAACTGAGGCAGATAGATCTGCTGAAAGTCACATAGTATCTGAGACCACAGTTGAACTCAGGCCTTCCTAACACCAGATCCAGTGTTCTATCCATCTAACTGCCTCTCTGTTTTGTAAGTTATGTCATAGCTATATCAAAGTCTAAATTTAAAGGCATGAGAGCATACATGTTTATATTTTACATACATGTATGATTCATGTATTTTTTAAGTTTCATACTTGTAAGCCTGATTGAATTTTGTGATTTTATGAATTTTAAGATATTAACTTTGGTATCATGGCTTTTCCATTCTTTAGATTTCATAGTCATATAAATATACATACATACATATATGTGTGTATGCCTAAACTTGCTGTTATATTTATTTTTAAAAATAAAACAATTAGAAGAATTATTAGCTTCATTTTGTGAAGTTAATTTGGCTATTTTGATATTTTGGAGACATTGTCTCATTTTGATCTTCTAGGATTGGATCTATCTTGATCAATTTCCCTTTATTCTCATTAATCATATAACACTTGATATGCATTTGTTGAGGAAGCTGTATCCTGCCTTCAGATTTTCTTTCCTGAGAAAACAATGAAAGCAGAATTTTCTGGCCGAATAAACATTACCTTAAGGGAAAACATAATAAACTTATGAATGTCCTAATTCTATCCTAGGGCAAAATTACCAGACATTGAATCTTTCAAACCACAAAGTTATCATTACACATTGAGTTACAAATGGAATCAATGATAGTCTATTTTCTTGCCTGGAAGAGGTAATTGAGTTAAATACATGTCTACTATGGGCAAGGGTCTATTCTAGTCACCAGGACTACAAAGATGAAAAGAACACAGCTCTTGTTGCTCTTCTCCCTACAAACCAATAGTTTACAGTAATGAAAATAAGAGTTAACATGAATTTAGAGCTTTAAGTTTCATGAAGTATTATAAAAATGCTTTTGTAAAGTACTTTGCATATAATATAATCTAGAATCATAAGAACAGTACCTAAATACCTATAAGAAAGAATATGATAGAATTAAAAGTACATGAGAATTAGAGATAAATACTGAGAATAGAGATTAGAGCTATGAGTTAGTAAATAGAGGGAACACCTATATGGAAAAAAAAGAAAAAAAGTAAAACAACTGCTCTACCATTATAGGTCAGCACTTTATCTAGAGAACTGTGAGGTTAACTGAGAGGCCCAGGCAAGGTCAATAGGTGTCCAAAAGAAGACATAGCACAAGATTTCCAGTCTCAAACTTCTGTTCTCCATCCACAATGCCAAACTAGGTTTAAAATAGATGATCCCAAGTTCTCTTCCAATTCTAAAACTCTTAAATCACTTTTCAGCAAGGATATCTTCATTGAATTTAGATAACTCTTTTAACAGTTTGCCTAATCAAAACAATTTCTGGATCTTTTTCTTTTGGCTACGTGATGCTCTTTGTAACTATCAAATTAGTAGGACCAGAGAGATGATCACTACGGTTTCTTCCCACTCTTGATATTTCTAATTCTGATTTTTTTTTATTTCTGACTCTAATTGCTTTCTAGTAAATAACATTGTTTAATTAATTTTTAAAATATTATAAAACAAAACCAACAAAACATAATAGTGAAAATTTCCCAAACATGAGGGAATTTTTTCTTAGGTGCTCCTTAGGTATTAACAGCAGGATCTCTTCCTGGTATGGTATGTAGACACTGGTATTTAGACATGACTATAGAATGTATGTATGTATTGGGCTACTCTATCCAATTGGAATCAGACATTCTGGTTACATTTCCCTTTCCACTATGAACAGAGTACTACTCAGTCTCTTTTGTTGAATTTTCATCCACGTTAAACTTGTTAACTATGAGTTACCCTGAATACTCAATCATAGGCTCTCTCTATTTCTACTTCTCTGCTCTTTCACTTTATGAACTCATCACCATGGATTTAGTTATCGTCTTTCTTGCAAATAATTGACCTAGCCCTGACCTGTACTTTTGCATCACCACTTTCTTTTTTTAAATTTAACATGTCCAAAAGAGAAATCATTACCTTTCCTCTCAAGTCCCTTCATTTTCCAAATGTACTGTCAAGGATACCACCATCCTTTCCTATTTACCCCTTATTACTGTTATCTACAGTTATCATTATTGATGTGGCTCCCTTCTTCCCAATAAGTTCTCTATATGGTTCATACTCTTCTCTAATGTATCCCACTCCCTTCAAGCACTTTTAGCTTTTTAACCTTACCAACACCCATGATAAATTCCACCCTCTCAATTTCCCTTATCCATGAAGAAGAATGTTAAAAACTTTGACCCCCTGTACTTTCTCTTTTCCTCTGTCTCTTAACTGAATTTGACCCAGCTCCTGTAATTCTTAGTTCAACTTCTACCCTAGTTAAAGTAAGACTTATGGATTGCAGTGAATTTGGTCTCCTGAAAATCCAGTTTCTCTAAAGAACATTTCTAAATAGTTAGGGCAGACAGAACAAACTAAATGAGGACATTTGGGTTCAATTTGATCTTGTATCCTCAGGCGGATAGGATTTGAAATGCTAGAGAACTAGGCAGAAAGAAGCACTGGATTTCAGGGAGCTGTCAAATATCACAAATAAAGACTAGACTAGTTTGATGCTGTATTTAAGCCATTCAAAACCACCAAAGCAAAATTGAAAAAAAAATTCTACTCCAGAACTGGGATATTGTTCTGCATGCTGCCAAAATCCAGGCTCTTTAATGGACATATGGGTTTATGTTGGCCTTTTGGTTTTCATCCTGATTTGGCTTTATGTCTGAATGGTCAGAAGTTTTTGTCTTTTCCATCTGTTTTTCCCTTCTTCCTTATTTAAGTATGATTTTTAAACAAATCATTCTCTCCAAAGGTTACTTATCATATTTTTAAAGACTGAATATCTTGTGTCAAAGATGTTGTCTTCGGTTTAGACTTCAGGAGAACTTTCTGTGAAATGTTAACATATCACTAGGAGGATGATTTTTTTCAAATGAGAGTAAGAGACATCGCCTGATTTTAACTATAGGCTTACCAATGAGGATCAGTTACGTTAATGGCGATATAGCTTTAAGGAATAAAGAAACAATTGCTCTGCTTAATTCTGCCTCTCATCAAATAAGATGATATTTGTAAAATTGCTTATCAGTGGTTGGTACATAATAGATGCTATATCAATAAATCAACCAATCAACAAACATTTATTAAGTATCTACTATATGACAAGTACTTCCTAAACTCTGATAATAATACAAAAAGAGGCAACAGAGTCCCTACCCTCAAGGAACTTACAATACAATGTGGGATTCAACTTATGGATAAATATATACAAAGTAAGTTATATACAGGATCAATAGGAAGTAATTAAGAGAGGAAAGACAATAAAATTAAGAGGACTTGCAGAAAGCTTCCAGAAAAATCAGGGATTTTAACTAGGACTTGAAGGAAGCTGAGCAGAGGAGAGAAGTGTTCTGGGAAGTTGGGTTAGGATAATCAGAGAAAATACCCAGAGCTGAGAGATTGTGTATTTTGTTTGTGGAAATAAGAGGAAGCCTATATCACTGGATTGGGGAGAATATGCAGGGAATACTGTGTAAAAAGATGAGAATGTTAGGAGGACTCTAGGTTGTGAAAAGCCAACAAATGCCAATGAATCATTTTGTATTTGATGCTAAAGGCAAGAGGGAGGCACTAGCATTCATTATGACCTAAGTGCTTATTCCCTTTCCCCAATTCTGGAGTGTTGTATGCTTTTCTATTTGCCACAATTGATGAGAGAGAGCACCTAGGATGAAGAAGGATCTTGGGTCCATGACATATAAGGATAAGTGGAAGGAAATACATTTTTCACTTGGAGAATACCAGTGGTGAGGGGAATGATAGCAGTTCTTTCAGATGAATGTGGCTTAGATAGACCATTTAACCCTTCAGAGTACAATCACAACCAAGGGGTGGGATAATGATTGTTGGTCAGTAGGACTTTCATGAGGCAATTTTCATAGAGCCATAGCTCTCCAGATTTGGAAAGAACATCAGAATCCATCTACTCCATCCCATACCTCAACACAAATTCCATAAAATGTTTGATAAATGATTGTTCATCCTCTGCTTTAAAACTTCCCCCAGAATCCCATGTCCAACTTTTGGAAAACACTGACTTTTAGGATGCTTTTCTTGACTTCAGAGATAGTGTTACTCAATCATAGAATGCCTAAACGGAAGCAAAATATAGGGTGTATGGAAAGATAAAGGGGTAGATTAGGAAGGGCTTTAAAAGCCCAAATCAGGATTTTTATTTGATGGAAGTAAGAAAACATTGGAATTTAATGAAGGTGGAAGTGACATGTAAAGAGCTGCACTTTAGAAAGATCATGTTGGTAGCTAAAGGAAAGCATGACTGGAGAGAAGAGTGACAAGAAGCTGAGAGACTCACTAGAAGAATTTTGTAATGCTCCAGGAATGGGGTGAGAAGGACTTGCAACAGGGTGGTGGCAGTATCAAAGAGTAGGGGTATATATGCAAGATACTGGAAGACATCATTGACAAGACTTGGCAAATGATTGGATATGGAGTTAAGAGAGAGTGAGATCCAAGGAATGACTCAATAGCAAAGAAAGATACTCAAAAGGATTCTGGGGAAATTATGCTACTTCTCCATCCAAGATAACTTTCTCTGCTGGCAAATTGATAATGTTGATAATCTCATCAGTCCTTATTCTAATGATTTAATATAAACCATGGGGCTAGATCTAAATTATCCTGCCTCAGCACATATTATTTCTTTATAATTGTAATGCAATTTAATAACTTTTGTGTTATACCATGATTATAAAACAAAATAAAGCACCAAAGTTCTATTCCTTGCTATCAATATTTAAATTATATGAAAAAATAACCCTTCCTTTGCTATCAGGGTAATGACCATGGATGCCTGAGACATGTTCATGCCGCTAAGTAAAAAGCAGTAGAGCTGGCATTACTTCTGGTTGCCCAACTGAGAATACTCTTATTTCTTTTAATGTTTAAGTTGATTAGTTCAGGGTTTAGATATCTTCAAAGGCTCTTTTGTTTAAGTTGTGAATTGGTGATTTTAAGGGATGGTCATTAAAGTGTATGGCTGGGTCACCTGGGTTAATAAGGCAAATCTCATTGGCTCAAACACAAAATAAAGTCAGATTAGTTCTTATATTAGCAGACCCTAGGCACTGTCTTCTTTATTCTTCATGATTCTTGCTGACAATTTATACTTTGCCTTTGGGATAAAGTTTTATAACACAATGTACCTCTGGCACAGAGAGAGAAATACAGTCATGTCTTCTTATTCCTTCAGGGAGACTCCAGTAAAATCCTCTGTGTATACTTCTTCATGGCACAGAGATGACCTCTAGTTCTCAAGGCCAATACTGGAGGAGCATGAGAGTGCTGGCAGTCCCTACCTTTTAAGATGAGTGTTACAATATATCGTGGATCTATATAGCCTAGAGATCCATCCTACTAGGCTCAATGGAACCCATCTCATAAAACATGGCAATTAGATGAGAACTTGTTTTGGCCACAGCGTATAAGTTCACATTGCCTTAAAACGGAATTCTGTAAAACTCAAACACATTTTTAGAATCACTTTACTAGATAAAACTTCCTCAGAACTCTCAAATATCTTCAGGTTCCATAAAAAGCATTTTGATATAAATTTCATGGATTTAAATCTAATGAACAAATTTTATTAAATGCTTTAAATATACAGAATTCCAGGCTTGTAAAATTACGATGGCCTGTTTGCTTATAAATATATGCATGTGGGCACACACATACACAGATGCATACAGACACATAGGAGAAATAACTAAACTTTCAAAGGTAACTTTTTAAACATTTTTGGACACTTTTAAACCTCCAGTAGTAATATAAGTTATGTACAAAGAAAAGATATATAGCTAAAAGTGACCTCAACATGGTATATTCATAGTCAATATCATATTAGACAAGGATAAAAATGGAATACTTGCAGGGAAGAGATAATGATAAGATATATATGTATATATATATTTATTATTTTAAAGAACTTCTTTATTTTTTATGAAGTACATAATTAGGTTTTAACATTTATACTT
>NW_025349452.1:0-3904 GCF_016433145.1 Gracilinanus agilis
CTCTCTTCCTCTTTCTTTCCCCTTCATCTTTTCTCTCCTATCTTCCTCTCCCCTTCATCTTTTCTCTCTTCTTTCTCTCCCCTTCATCTTTTTCTCTTCTCTCCCCCTCCTTCTCCCTCTCCCTCTTTCTTTTTTCTTCCCTTCCTCTTTCTCTTCTCTCCCCTTTCTCCTTCCTCTTTCTTCCCCCTCTTTTCTCTCCCTTCCCTTCTCTCTCCATCTTTCTTCTTCCTCCTCTTAACTTTCTGTCTTCTCTCCTCTCTTCTCTCCCTTTTCCTCTTTCTCCCTTTCTTTCTCTCTTTTCCTCGCCTTCATGAGAAAAAAAAGATGAACATTTGTATAAAAAGGCATAACTTAAAATTGGCAGGCAAGTTCTCAACTGCATTCTTCTCCTTGAATGACTTTTTAAAGCCCCCTTTGTTGGTGCTCCAAAACTCAGCGTGCTTTTCTGAAAAGTATTCAATGTCTCTTGGACCACAGAACAAGGGGTGCAGCTGAAGCCTGGGCTCAGCTGGCATTTTCTCCCTGTGCATGCTTTCCGCTAGCACCCCAGGGATGCAGAGGCCTCACACTCCATACCTCTAGTGCAGCTGGCTGAGTTGCAGAGATTGTTGAAAGTTACACTTGGGCTTTAGGGAACACTCTGCTCCCCTGCTCTCCTTTGGGGGATGGGGGAGGAAAAAGGGGAATTTTTCTCTCTTTGATTTTTCTAGCACATAAAGCAGAGGCAGCTAGGTGGCACAGTAGATAGAATATTGGATCTCCATACAGGTTAAGAAGACTCGTCTTTCTGAGTTCAAATCTGGCCTCAGATGCTTACTGACTATATGAGACCCTGGGCAAGTCACTGAACCTCATTTGCCTCAGTTTCCTCATCTGTAAAATGAGCTGGAAAAGGAAATGGCAAACCACCCCAGTATCTTTGCCAAGAAAATCACAAATAAGTCACTGAAGAGTCAGACATGACCGAACAACAAAAACCACATAAATTACTAATATGCTCAGAGAATTATGAAATATTGAAAAGAGAACTCAACTGTGTTCTAAATTAGAATCAGGGCAAGTCACTTTATATCTGTTTACATCTCTAAAGTGAGGGAATTGAGCTAGATATTCCTTAAGGACCCAGTTTTAAATCTATGATCCTATTATGGCAGAATTCTAATAATCACTCATCCTTTTTTTAAATCTTTGTCTTCCATTTTAGAATCAATACTAAGTACTGGTTCCAAGGCAGAAGAATGATAAGGGTTAGGCAATGGGGGGCGAAGTGACTTACCCAAGGTCACACAGCTAGGGAGAGTCTGAGGCCAGATTGGAGCAACAGAAGATGAGTCTTTCTGGCTCTTGGTCCAACACCTTATCTGCTGTACCACCTAGCTGCCCTTATTAGCTCTTTGACCTTGGACTAATCACTCTTTCAGTCTTCCTCATTTCCCTCAATTGTATAATGAGTATCAAATAACATAATATTCATAAAGTTCACAGCACTGTGCTGGCAAATAGTAGGTACTTCATAATTGCTTCTTTACTCCCTTCCTGAACCTCACTTTCCTTGTGTGACAAATGAGGTAAGATTAGAGGATTTCTAAGGAACTCTCCAGTTTTAAATCCCAAGACTCATATATCAATGACAGACATGTAAAAAAGTCAGGTAACACTCCAAGGCAGTGTATAAATTCTGTTTGAGGAGTACAGACAGAAGGTGCATGCTGTACAAGTTTAGAAAAGGGAGACTACATGTAGAGGGCCACGAATGACAGGATAAAGAGTTTGGCCTTTATTCTGCTTGTTACTACCGAACCATCTCTGATACAAACTTGGACCCTGTCCTTGATTGCTCAGGGCTCCCAAGTCAGAATCCATCCACTACAAGGCACAGGGACTCCTCTGCAGCACAGAGAGGCCCATGAATGTCCCAGGGATGCCTGGTGGCATTAACAGGGAGCCCCATCCTCTCACGTAGTAGTTTGAGATCCTTTCTGGAAGTCAATACAGTCCAAAAGACATTTATTAAGCGACTTGTTCTATGGAACACTAGACTAGAAATCTAAATTCTTGGGGATTCCAAAATTTTAAAAATAAAAAATAAAGACAGTCCTTGCCCGATCTCAAGGAGTTTGCTGTATAATAGAAGGCATTAAGAAATTGAGTTTTCTTTTATTCAGGGATGTTCTTAAACTTCATAAAATCATAGATTTAGAGCTGGAAGGGACCTTAGAAGAAATCTAGGAAAATCGCCTCATTTTACAGATGAGAAAACTAAGCCCCAGAGAGGGTAAGTGATATGTTAATTGGCTTAATAGAACTGGTATTTCTATTAAAAGCACATTATATAATAAATGGGGTCTCACTGTGCTACTGGAGTGCAAGGAGGAAAAAAGATCATAAAGTTATATTTACAGGGGATCTTAGAGGTTATCCATCTACTCCAATCCTTTCTATAGATAGGGAAGACCCAGAGAGGGTGAATGATTTGTCCAGTGTCACACAGGTAACAAGCAACAGAGCCAGCATTCAAACCCAGGTACTTAGACTATAAACACCCATTCTCCTTACCACTACACTCTATTGCCTCCATAATAAGAATAAGAATGGGCGACAGAATTTTTCAAAAAATCCTTCAGGGAAAGAGCAGCTAGTTGGCACAGTAGATAGAGGGCCTAGAGCACCAGGCCTGGAGACAGGAGGTCCAGGGTTCGAATGTGACCTCAGACACTTCCTAGCTGTGTGACTCTGTGTTATAAAGAGTAGGTAATCTGTGTAAGTCAATGAACGCAATTTGAGTGTGAGGAAGGATAAAGGGGATATTAGGTGATTAGAGGAGAAAAGAAGGTACAGGAAGGTATGTAGGAGATAACGGAAATGGGGTATGTAGGAAAGGGCAGCTCAAACAGTTTTATTCCCAGAGGCTTGAGACAGAGAATACAGGGAGGAAACTAGGGCCAGTAAGAAATGTTTAGGTTTTGGCTGGAGGGTTTCTCTTGTTAGTTTCTAATGTCTCTTGAGGGAGGAGTTAAGAGGGCCCCTCCCCGCCAGTCAAACTGATGGCTAGAGGAAGTCTCAGGTAGGTACTTCCTGCTAAGATGGATGCCCCCAGTTCTCTCAAGAAATAAAAGAAAATGATTCCTTCCCTCTTTAGCCCTTGCCTCAATTTTCAATACAATGATTCACCAGAGGCTTGAATGGGTAACAAGGGGATTTATTAATACCAGGGTCAGTCAGAAAGGGAAAGGGGTTTAGGATTTTCTAATTGCTGCTAGGCAGAGGGGTGATGGTGAGGGATGGGTCGCAGGAGAGGTTTAGACTGAGAGAGCCTGCCCTCCCAATCAGGAGATTTGACTGCCTTTTAAATAAAATCCTTATTAAATCACTAAAACTAGGGGTAACTTATTTGAGGATACTCTACTTGTCTATAGAAACTAAAACCCCACAATGTTCAATCACCAAGCCCTCCCTTCCACCCAGGACCCACAGGAAATTCAGGGGAAGGGGAGGGATATGGATGGAGAGATCAGGGAGAGGTCCAGAGAAATGAGATAGGTCTAAATTTCCCCAAGACAAGGGAATGGCCAAAGCAATTAGGCCAAAACCAAGCCGAAAGGCCAAAGCTAACAGGCTAAGCTAAAGTAAAAGCCTCCAGCCACAGCAAAAGCCAGAAGGCAAAAGCCCTGTCAGTTGGAACTTCACCTCTATTTACAGCCTCTAGTTCTAATTGACTTTCTGAAAATTCTAAGATGTTTAACTGACTTTTTGTGACTGTTAGAAATTACAGAAGCAAAAAGTTTCTGTTAGCCACCTTGCATTACATCTGTGAAAGTCACTTAACCCCATTTTCTTAACCCTTGCCTTCTATTCTAGAGTTGTTACTTAGAGATGAGAAAGAAGTGAAGTGAGGTGAAATGGG
>NW_025349453.1:0-7698 GCF_016433145.1 Gracilinanus agilis
ATATATATATATATATCAGTATGCATCATTAGAATCTAGAATGTTAGATGCTTGAGAATAGATATGAAAAAAAATAACTTTCTATCCCTGGCAACTAGAATGCATAGTATCTGGCACATAATTGTCATTTATTAATGTTTTTTAATTAGTTATGGTAGCTAGGTGGTGCAGTGGATAGAGTGCTAGACCTGAAGTCAGGAAAATTCATCTTCCTGAGTTCAAATCTACCCTTTAATATATACAAACTATGTGATACTGGGCAAGACATTTAACATTGCCTCAGTTTCCCATTTATGAAATAAGCTGGAGAAGGAAATTGGCTAACCACTTTAGTGTCTTTTCCAAGAAAACCTCATGTGGGATCATGAAGAAGGACCAATTGTGACTGAAATGATTGAAAAACAATAAACTGATTGGTAGATTGATAGTGAAAAAGACCAAATAAAAAATTATAGCTCTAATTTTCAAGTCTCTCTCCAATCTGACTATATAAATATAGAAAATGAGGAATGATTCAGTCTTTATAGAATGTCCAGATTTGCTCTTCCTGGTAGATTATACAGAGCAGGTACAAATATCTCATGCCTACTTCCAAACCAGAAATTGGAATTTTGAAAGCATGCTTCCTTGCCATGAGCAACTGAGAGGTTGTTACTATGCAATAATGAAAAGTCTTCTACTATAGAGCTGGAAGAACCCAGAAACTGCTGCACCACAACTCAACATAGCCATAAAAGGATAACCCATTAATATTTCAGCCTCTTTTCCTTCCCAAAAATGAATGAGCCAAGAACTGCTTTGAGCTGCCAGGTAGAAGGAAAAGCAGAATTCTTATCCTACCAAGCTTTTATGTGTCTCTGAGAACATGTTCCCTTTTTCTTTTGTGTTTATTCTTTCTTGATCATGAGTGAATGAGTATTATAAGAGAGGATTACGTAAAAGATTATATGAATTCAGGAGATCCATCAGAATAATTAGAGATCTCACTTGGCAACTGAAATAGGAATCTGAGTTCATCAGAGGTGGTAGCAGTGACTGACAGAATAGTACTGGTGTACAAGAGGAAACATTTGCAGATGGATGTGGAAAAACAACCACCAAAAGATGGCAAGAGTTTCCGGGAGTAGTGCTGGAGATCTGTTGGCAATTGGTTCTTGAAAGGCACTGATTCTAGGCTTCCACAAAAAAATTCTACTTAAAGGAGTTCCTAACGATTCCATGATAGAGTAAAAGAAGGTGTGAATTTAGTCTTTGTCATATACATTCTCTACACATGTCACTCCTTATCATCATTCTTAAAGTCTGAGTCCACTTTCCAGAGGGACTTTTGTGGGCAGGGAGAGAACGTGTCCAATTGCAGTGGCAGAACAAGATATTTATGACATCTATTCTTGCTATACATGTTTAATATATCCTTTTTGAAAAAGCTGATATATTGACTGATAGTCCATAAGAAATACATTAATGGGGGTTTGTTCAATCTGTCTGTTCTCTTCAATCTGTCAATTACTAAAAGTCTTCCCAAATTATCTGGATGATTTGATAGTTTCTTTAAGTATCCTATAAATGCTTTTATGTACTATTGTCCTGGAATAGCTGCTGACAATTGGTTGATGTACTACAACTTAATCCATAAACATTTTTAAGTCTTTTCAAAAGCATGAGGGAATAAATATTATTATAATTGCTTACTTTCAAGTATGGGCTGAATTAGATAACTGCTAAAGCCTCTCCCTAACTACTCAAAATTCTTATCATGTTAGGACTAAACAAACAAGAGACAAAATAAAGTAGATTTCAAAATAGAATTCAATGATTCAACAATGAAGAGATATCAATCAAGAAACAAGATGCACTTACATCGGCAGAGATGTGTAGATGGCAATAAACTTCTTGCATAGTGATCTCACATTAGGCAGTGTTAGCAGTCACATACTAATATGAGAACTGAATAAGGAAAAGAGAGAAAGAGAAAAAAAAAGTGTTACTAATGAATTACACTCTAACACGGGAAAAAATCCTGCAGATTTTTTCTCCTAATGAGCACACCTTCATAACCCTTATGCATTCACATTTTTCTCCTTCATAAGTTTCTTTAAATAGTTCACCTGGCAAGCACTCTGGAATAAAATTTTTTTAAAAAGTAGACAGAAAAGTCCTGTGTAAAATCATTGAAAGATAACATTCTCACCACTGGATTGTCTTCATCTAAATCATTTGAACATTTGGATGATATTAAACATTCTTTAGATTTTGCCTCTATCTACAGCATTCGAAACCATCACTGGATGAGTTCTGGTAAGCACCAAGGTTTTGCATTCAACATTCAAAGAATTCAGGTACAGAGGAAGCTATTAATTTAGCTGACACATTCCGAGTGTTAATCTAATGCCAAATACTAACATAGGCACTGTATACTTAAAGAAGGTCTTAAAATCATTAGGATTAGCATCATTTGCCAGTTTCCAGTGATGTAAAATAGTTGAAAGTTGATAAATTGATGCTTTATTTTATAAATTGAATGCAACATTTATTGTGTTTGCTGTACAGAGAGACAATTTTTATATAATTCCTGTGCCTCTGGAGAGCTTCCAAGCTACATAGGACAATATTTTTGCACTCATAGAACTTATAGATTAGCAGTAGGAAATGCTATATACACTTAAAACTAAAATACCAAGAATGCATAAAAAAGCTAGTTTTAGAGTTACTGATGATGTGGTTACTCTGCTTCTGGAAAGTTGGCAGGAAATCTAATTTAAAGTCCACAGGGATCTTTAAGGCCATCAAATCTATCCCCTTATTTTAGAGATGAAGAAACTGAATCATAGAGAATTTAAATCACTGGTCCAAGGCTGTACAAGTAAAAGAGACAGCATCAATTTCTAAACCCATGACTTTTTATTCCAAATTTTGCACCCTTGAAACAACACCATCTATACTAACCAAACCAGCATGTTAAATTGATACAAAGAAAATTTTATGCAAAGTCCAAGGGAGTATCCCTGGACCTAGCAATGCCACTACTAGGACTACAGCCCAAAGAGATAAAAAATGGGAGAAAAGGTCCTAATTGTACCCACATTTTTATAGCTGTTGTTTTTTGTGGTGGCAAAGAGCTAGAAACCGAAGGGATGTGCTTTAATTAGGAGATGGCTGAACAAGGTGTGTCATGTGCTTTTTATGGACTACTATTGTGCCATAAGAAATGAAAAACAAAAAATCCAGAATAATTCTTGTCAGCAACACAAAGATCCAGGCCATCTTCAAGAGACTCATGACTAGAAAGGCTATCTACCACCAACAAAGGAATTGATGGAATCTGAATTCAGATTGAAATATACCATTCTTTGCTTTACTTCCTCCATGAATTGTTCTCTAGTGAAGCTTCTTTCACAATATGATGGACCTGGAAAAATGTATTATATGATAACACATGTACAAACTATATCATATTGCCTGCCAAGTTGGGGAAGGAGGAAAAGTCAGGGAGAGGGAGGGAACATGGATCTCTAAATGTTGGAAAATGATTAATAAAAATTTTCTTGACATCTAATCTGGAAAAAAAATTATTTCCAAGTAGATGAATGGCCTTCTTGACTGCCGGGATCAGGACAGAGCCTCTGATTTGGGATTGAAAGAATGGAGAGCAATCCAATAGACAGAAGATAAAGCCATATAACTCTGGGCAAAGCAAAAATTGCACTAATTCTGAAGTCCTAACTAGGTTGAAATCCCACCTCTATGCCTTATTACCTTCTAATATTCATATCCTCACGAGTCCTCTTAATAACTAAGGCTTCGTCAAGATACAAAGAATTAAAATTTTACAATACAACTTTATTTTTTATTATTCAGTTGATTAGAAATTATGAGATTTCATTAAAAATATTACTTAAATCATACACAATTCAATTAAAAGAGTGTTATTAAAAATGGGTCCTACTTCTGTCTTCACAATATTCCTATGAGAAATAATTATCACTGTTCCTGTTATCTCTATTGTTCAATTTTATAAATGGAAGAACTGAGGTAGAATTAAAATCTGACCTTCACTACTGTTTGACTAATCCATTTTAATACCTTTTAAAAAGTGGTCTTCCTGCCTCCAGTCTATTTCCATTCTAACTCATTTGTTTTTTACATAGCTGACATCATTGTATTCCTAAGCATTGGTCTGATATTGTCATTCCTCTACTCAAAAATCTCCAGTGATTCTCAATTACTTCTTTTTTAAGCTAAAATTTTATATTTAATTAATTAATTTAGAATATTCTTCCATGCTTAAATTTCTTATATAAATATTTTCCCAGTTGACACATTGGTACAATTTTCAATAATCATTTTCTGACATTTTATGGTCCATCTTCTCTCCCTCTGCACCACTCCTCCCCTTTTGCTAAGATAATAGGTAATATGATATAGATTATACTTATTTTGTTATATAATATATATTTCCATGTTTGTCATGTTGTGAAAGAAGACATGTATTACTGACACTGGAGAAAAATTCATGGAGGAAGTAAAGTAAAGAATGATATTTTTTAACCTGAGTTCAGACTCCATCCCTTTTTTTCTGTGGCTGTGGAGAGCCTTTTCTGTCAGGTGTCTCTTGGAGTCATCTTGGGCCCTTGCATTGCTGATGATGGCCAAATCATATAGAGTTCTTCATCATCATTATTGCTATGACTGTGTACATTTCCCTGGGTCTGCTCACTTCACTTTGCATCACTACATGGAAGTTTTTCCATGATTTTTGGTGATTGTATTATTTATCATTTGCCTCTTGCCTCTTGAATAATACACAAATTGTATATGAAAAAAAATAAAGCTCTTAACTATATAATTCTGGTTTTTCTTTTCGAGATGATTAACTACTACTTTCTCTCCCACACTAAATTCCAGTCGAACTAGTCTATGAGCCACATAGAACATTTATTTCATCAGTCATCCTCTTGACTTTGAATGAGTGGCCTCTGTGACTGGAATGGGCTCCATCCTTACCTCCACCTCTCGGAACCCCCATTTCCCTTTAATGGTCAGCTAAAATGGCAGCTCCTCTAGGAGAGCTCTCCTCATTCTCCCCACTACCCTACTCACATCCCTCTGCAATTCAGACTCCATCCTTTTTTTTCTTTTTATCTACTTATCAATATATACTGTTTCCACCTCTTTGAAGGAGAGATCCTTTTATTTTTGTCTTTGTATGCCCTTAGCCCAACGACTAGCATGTAGTAGGAGCATATTAAATGCTTGCTTAATTGAACTAAACCAAATAGTGCCTTGTCTACAATTTCCCAATCAGGAAAAGAGATGATTGTCCAAACCTCCTTATTCCTAATCCATTGCTCCCTATACTGTCACTGCAAATTAAAGGGCCGAGGCTTTACTCTTTAATTTCATTAAGTTATCTTTAATAGTGGCTGTGCCTGAGACAGTTCCTAATTAATTGTAAAAGCTATTTAATGGCCGTTGTCTCAACAAGGACACTGATGAGTCAGGAGGCCGGATGCTCAGGCCCTCATGCTAAGGGAGGTCTGTGTAAACTCACGCATTAAATCTACTCTGTAGTCAAAACTCATTTGCCGTTCGCTCTGCATTCTTTGCAGACAAGATGGTCTCAAAAGGCAGAGTAGGCTAAAGAGTCATTGGACAACTCTATAAGTAGAGTCTCAAGACTCTTGTCATCTTAGCTGTCTAAATTACTTCAACAGGACTCAGGGGGATTGCAAGGGGAGAAATGACATGACAAACAATTATATTCTAACACTCTATTTATAACAATGCCCTTTCAGATTATTGTCCCACTCAGACTGACACATCACTGTAATCCCAGGGATGAATCAAGGGACTTAGAGTTAGATCACGCACAGCTTGTAGGCAGAGGAAAAAAAAATACGAATAAAGAGCTGACATTCAGGAAATATAGAGCGACTCAAGGATAAATTCAGCTGGGATGAGCTTAATTTATCAATGTCAATAACAACGGTGAACACATCGCAAGAATACATGCATATTAATTGAAAATAATTCAGATTAAATCATTGCAGTTTGACATTTTGAGATAGGCACTTTATCTTTTCAAGAAAGAGAGCACTATAAAATCTTTAATCTGAAAACACATCTTAATTGCATGTTATCACCTCCTAATTGCTTCTATATTATATTAAACATTTTGCTAATTACTAGCCTGATCATGGTGTAAATAGCTTGAGGCTAGAGCTCCTATCCAGCTGAACATGCCTGGGCACCAAGAGGGCCAGAAAGAAATTTATCACTTGGATGTAGAACTGGGGTCTTAGAGCATTATCGGTGCCTATCACTTCAGAGCTCAGGTTCTCTTGTGAGATAAAAGGATGAAAGGCAGGAGAAGAGAGGTTGGGAGTGTTCTGGGAAGTCAATATATCTGTTTATAGAAGTAAATTCTAATATTCCCCTTGGAATCAAAAAGTCTACTTTATTGCTATCTCAAATTTCCTGTTTCAGGGAAAAAACTATAGGAATATATAGGAAAGAAATGCTGCAGCCTCAATGACACAAACTGATATTGGAGAAGCACGATATATGCGTGGTCTACTTTTTTATTGCATCTTTGGGACTTTCACAAGATCTCAGACTATCTGCTTTCCCAAGTGAGGAGACCAGATAACTAATAAATAATTTTTCAAAAATATTTTAGAGTTGGGACTATTTAACTCAAAATTATGAACTATTTAGGAGTAGCTCCAAAATGTTCCAAGAATGAATAGGGAGCTTTACTTTAATGGACATAAAGAGAAATAAGTGATCAACTTGGATTTGATCAGATCATGGTTCAGTGAAATAGATTATATATATATATATATATTCAATCTCTAGATTGAAGATATCACTATTATAGGTACACCTATAGATACAGATGAAGATATATATATACATATATATATATACACATCTATGTGCATACATACATATAGACAGATACGTGCATGTACTTTCATACTCAGATATATATTTATATGTACCTATCATTTATACAGCCTCTATCACTTCCAGGGACCATGCTAAATACTTCACAAATATTATCCGAATTCCAGATCAGTTACCATCAATGAGTCTTGGACTGGAGGGCATTTAGGAGTTCTGATTGAAACTGATGACATTTAGCCTAGATGATGTTCATGTATGTTATATGTAGATTTAACATATTCTTGTATCTATCTATAAATTCAAACCTTTTAGTATACAACTGCTTTTTGGGGAGGGCTTCAGGGGATAGGGATGGAATGTGTGATTTCACTGATGTAAGTAATAACTTGGTAAGGAAACTCCTCCTAATTCAAGTCATCATTTTCTAAATTAGATTTAGAGGATTTCTTGGACCAATGAGGAATATGTCCAAATCACAAAGCCAGTATGTGGCAGAGATATGATTTGAACCCATTTCTTTCTGAATTTATGCCTAGATCTCTAAATGTTATGCTTTGTTGTCTCTTTCAAGGAATGTACTAAATTATCTCTATAAGGGGTAGAATTACTGTTTCAGCTACAAAAGTTCTTTTAATATATGATCTTTTTTTACTTCTGCTTCTTCTATTATTTCTGGTACTGTGCACTCTTCTTTCTTTCATTTCCTTGTCTCTCTGTGTGTGATTTTACATCCAGGATCTTTCTATAATCAAATTTTAACCCAAAATGCATATATATATATATATATAT
>NW_025349454.1:0-6914 GCF_016433145.1 Gracilinanus agilis
ATATATATATATATATATATATTTGTAGTATATATAAAACATTTTGGTTGTAATTAAAATTTATCCCCTTAATACCTTTTCATAGGCTGTTAGGACTAGAAGGGGACTTAGAGGTTACCCAGTCTAACTTTATAATGTAATGGTCACCCTATTTATAGGTGAAAAGACAAAATAGTCTATCTAAAGTTTCACTGCAATTTAACAGTGAATCAAGAATTACAGCCCAGTTCTCCTAATTTCTAGTCCAAGGTTCTTCCATAATATGTCACATTATTTATCACATTGTCTTAAATTCCCACTAGTCAATTATTTGAATTAAAGTACTACACAGGACTCTCCTTTTTAAAAACTTAAACTAGACTTAAGCTGAATTAAGCTGGTGATTAAACTGGTGTGATGCCATTGCATCCAGAGAATCAGCACCTTAAAAAGCCAAAAAGGTAAACAACCCAAGAAGGTTCATTTTACAACATGATTGTGTCCCACAAAGAGTGTTATTATGGTTTAGCCATTTCATTCAATTCTTTGTGATCCCATTGGATGTTTTGTTTCCTTTTTAATTTATTTAGAATATGATTCATGTTCTTTCCCACCCTTCTTCTCCCCCTCCCAGAGCTGGCAAGCAATTCCACTAGGTTATACATGTATCATTGTTATTGGAAGTTTTCTTGACAAAGATAATGAAGTGGTTTGCCATTTCTTTCTCTGGCTCATTTTATAGATGAGCAAACTGAGGAAAATGGGGTTAAGTAACTTGCTCAGCATCACACAGCTAGTGTCTAAGGCCAAATTTTAACACAGGAAGATGAGTCTTCTTGACTCCAGGTCCAGCAGTCTATCCAGTGCACCACCTAGCTGTAGTCACTATAATAAAGGAACACCACCTTTTCTTTTTTAATTTCAGTCCACTCAAAGCTACTCTTTGAGGTCTTCTCAAAGCAGAACACTTTAGACTTAGGTAAGTTTAGCTGTTTTAGTTCTGAGAAAAGTAGTTGCCTTCTTCTTTCCTAGGTCCTTCACTATTGAATAAGAAGATGGACAGATCCTCCGATAGAGGAACGTGTCTCAACTGGTAAGTCATTCCATCTAAGCATGGAGGAAAGAACTCTTGATATGGAGGTGCCCAGTTTATCAGTTCAATTTCTTCATCATGATCCATTTTCCATCTGAAAAGGAAAATTCCATTTCCATTTCCAAATTCCATCCAAATATTAATTTATTTCCATTTCCAAATACCTCAGGAAATAAAACATGTTATAATAGCCAAAATGTTAAGTTGCCTGGACTCCTCAGTTAGTAATGGGCATATTAAGAAATAATGTCTCCTTGAAGTAGTCACTGATCATCACCTTTGTTTCTGAAATCCCATGACTTGAATAGGCTTTATAAAAGAACACAGAACAGGACCACTACCATGTATTTGACCCTGAATAAAAAGTAAAATTTCTTGGGCAGCTAGGTGTTGCAGCAGATGGAGTTCAGGACCTGGATTCAGGCAGACCTGAGTTCAAATCTGGCCTCAGACACTTACTACTTGTATGTCCTTGGGCAAGTCACTTAACCATTTTGCCTCAGTTTCCTCTGTAAAATGAGCCAGAGAAGGAAATGGCAAACACTCCAGTAACTTTACCAAAAAAACCTCAAATGGGATCATAAAGAGTTGGACACAAATCAACAAAAACAAGAAATTTCTTAGCAGAAGTCACCCTGAGTCTAGTGATGTTATGCAAGAGGTCTGAAATGCTTATACACTTTTTTTGAGCCCCATGAGATATGGTTCAAAGATATCACTAATGCTAACATATTTGATCTATATGAATGGATCCATTCCTGAACAAAGAATGTAGGGAGAGTATTAAATAGGTGAAAAGGGGAAACCTGGGATCAAGTCCTGGTCCTACAATTAACTATTTACCTGATGCTAGGCAAATCACCTCTCTTGCCCTCATTTTCCCCATTATGAAATGAAGATATCACTCATACTACCTACCTAATAGGGTTGTTATAGAGAAAGCACTTGATAAGCCTAAAAGTGATCTATAAATATGAGTTATTATTATCATTGTTGTTATCAGTAATAATAACTGGACCTGTGATTTGATCAGTATAGGGAATTCCTGGTGAGGAATGTAACAATTAAAAGAGCCAGTAACCGATGTTTGACTTCAAACAGGGTGCAGCATGGAAGGTATGTGGAATCCAGGCATTTCCATGCTTATAAAGGGGTGCAACAGCTCTCACTAAATCGCGGGCAGAGCAACCCCCGCACACACACACACACACAAAACACCTACAACGTCAAAGCCAGCTCAAAAGAAATAGAGCAAGTTTGAGGCACCCATCGAGTCATTGGCAGCTCCAGGGCCTGTTCCTGAGAACAGCAAGTCTTAGGACCCCAAAAGGCTAAAGAACACACACAGACTTTGAGCACAGACATAGAGCTCAGACATGGGCGGAGGCGGACACAGGGGCACGTATGTGAGCAAAGGCTCTGAAACCCTGAGTGGGGAACCAGTGCAGATGGGTATACAACTGTGGAAGCAGCACCCTGAGACCGGTAAAGGAACCTCCAGCAGGGGATCAAGCAAGCGGGTCCACCAGGGGGCTTGACTTTGAGAACAACCAGACCAGAGACCTCAGGAGCCTAAAAAGCACAGACAGACCCTGAGCGTGAGGATAAAGCTGAGAATGGGCTGGGCTAACAATGGCAACCCAGAATCAAGAAGGCCAAAAGAGAAAGATTAACAAAAAGAAGAAGAAATCTTTAACACTCAACAACTTTTACACAGAGAAAAACCCAGACCAATGAGGAAATAGAAGAGGGGAACCAACAAGCAATCACATCCGGACCCTCCCAAAATAATGAAAACTTGTTACAAGCTCTTGAAGAGTTCAAATCTGAGATCAATAGAAAGTTGGAAAAGATTTGGCTAGAGAAATGGGAAATAGCTCAAAAGGAAATCAGGCAAGAAAATAACATTTTAAAAGGCAGAATTTTGCAATTGGAAAGTGAGGCTCAGAAATCAAATGAACTGATAAGCAAATTGAACACCAGAAATGACCAGATTGAAAAGGAAAACCGGTCCCTAAAGGCTAGAATTGAGCAATTAGAAGCTAATGATCTCTCAAGACAGCAAGAACAATTAAAACAAAGTCAAAAGACTGATAAAATAGAAGGAAACATGAAATATCTCAATGAGAAAGTGACAGACCAAGAAAACCAGTCTAGAAGAGACAATTTGAAAATTATTGGTCTCCCTGAAAAAGCAGAAATTAATAGAAATTTGGACTCCATACTAAAAGAAATTATTCAGCAAAATTGCCCTGAAGTTCTACAACAAGAGAGCAATATAGACATTGAAAGGATCCATCGATCACCCTCTACACTAGACCCAGAAAAGACAACCCCCAGGAATATAATAGCCAAATTCAAGAGCTTCCAAGTAAAAGAAAAAATCTTACAAGAAGCCAGAAAGAGACAATCAAATATCAAGGAGCACCAATCAGGATCACAGAGGATCTGGCAGCCTCCACGCTAAAAGACCGCAAGGCTTGGAATATGATATTCAGAAAGGCAAGAGAGCTGGGCCTTCAACCATGGATTAACTACCCATCAAAACTGACAATATACTTCCAGGAGAAAGTATGGGCATTCAACAAAATTGAAGATTTCCAAGTATTTGCACAGAAAAGACCAGGACTAAATGGAAAGTTTGATATCCAACCACAAAAATCAAGAGAAACATGAAGAGGTAAATAAGAAACAGAGGGGAAAGAAAGAAAACTCATAATTTTTAAATTTGCCTTTTTAAGGGCTTCAGTAAGATCTAATTATCTGTATTCCTATGTAGAGAAATGTTATGTATAATTCTCTGTAGTGAACTCTATACACTATTATAGTATTCACTATTATAGTAATCAGAAGAATAATTCATAGGGAGAGGGTGGAATACTAAATGGTCTAAGATGATATGGGGGATGGGAAAGAGTGGGGTGAATAGCAGGGGACACCAAGAGAAACTTGAGAGAATAAGAAAATTAGGATATTCTATTACATACAAAGAGGGCATTGGGAAGGGGAGGGGACAAATACTATTATAAGAAGGAGAGGAAGAGAGCATTAACAGGTAATATTTAAACCTTACTCTCAGTGGAATTAACCCTGAGAGGGAAGAGTAGCTATATAATCCATTGGGATATAAAACTCTATCTAACCCTACTGAGAAAGTCAGAAGGGATAAACCAAAGGGAGCAGGGGGTGGGGGGTGGGGAGGTCAAAAAAGGGAGGGGAGAAGAAGGAGGAGGAAATTTATTAGACCTTTAAAAATAAAAAGAAGGGAATAACAAGGGAGGGGGTAGGAAGGGAAGTCAATCAAAGTTGGGGATAAGGGATACCGGCTCAAAGCAAACCACTGGTTTAAAAGAAAATAGTGAAAGAAGAAGGGGTGGATCTAGGGGAGGATACAAAAATGTCAGTGAATGCACAACTGACAATTATAACTCTGAATGTGAATGGGATGAACTTGCTCATAAAACGGAAGCAAATAGCAGAGTGAATCAGAAACCAAAATCCTACCATATGTTGTCTACAAGAAACACATATGAGGCAGGTAGACATACACAAGTTTAAAGTTAAGGGCTTGAGCAAAATCTTTTGGGCATCAAATGAGAAAAAGAAGGCAGGAGTGGCTATTATGATTTCTGAAAAAGCCAAAGTAAAAATATATATGATTAAAAAAGACAGGGAAGGTAATTACATCCTGATTAAAGGCAGTATAAACAATGAGGAAATAACACTGCTCAATATATATGCACCAAGTGGTATAGCATCCAAATTACTAAAGGAGTAACTGGCAGAGCTCAAGAAGGAAATAGATAGTAAAACCATAATAGTGGGAGATCTAAATATTCCTCTTTCAGATCTAGATAAATCAAACCAAAAAATAAATAAGAAAGAGGTAAGAGAGGTGAATGAAGTTCTAGAAAAATTATATTTAATTGATATGTGGAGAAAAATAAATAGGGACAAAAAGGAATACACCTTCTTCTCAGCTGCACATGGTACATTCACAAAGATTGACCATGTAATAGGATATAGAATCATTGCAAACAAATGCAAAAGAGCAGATATAATAAATGTAACCTTCTCAGATCATAATGCAATAAAAATAATAATTAGTAAGGTCACCTGGACAGGCAAATCAAAAACCAATTGGAAATTTAACAATATGATTCTCCAAAACCAATTTGTCAAAGAAGAAATCATAGAAACAATCAACAATTTCATTGAAGAGAATGACAATGATGAGACATCCTACCAAACTCTGTAAGATGCAGCCATGGCCGTACTCAGGGGGAAATTTATATCCTTGAGTGCATATATTAACAAATTAAGGAGGGCAGAGATTAATGAATTGGGTATGCAACTCAAAAAATTAGAAAGCAAGCAAATTAAAAATCCCCAGATGAAAACTAAATTAGAAATACTAAAAAATAAGGGAGAAATTAATAAAATCGAAAGTAAAAGAATTAATTGAATTAATAAATAAGACTAGAAGCTGGTATTTTGAAAAAACAGATAAAATAAAGAAAGTACTTTTCAATCTAATAAAAAAAAAGGAAAGAAGAAAACCAAATTGACAGTATCAAAGATGAAAAGGGAGACCTCACCTCTAATGAAGGGGAAATTAAGGTAATAATTAAGAACTATTTCGCCCAATTATATGGCAATAAGTATAACAATTTAGGAGATATGGATGAATATTTACAAAAATATAAATTGCCTAGATTAACAGCAGAAGAAATAGAATACCTAAATAATCCCATATCAGAAAAAGAAATTGAACAAGCCATCAAAGAACTCCCTAAGGAAAAATCACCAGGACCTGATGGATTCAAAAGTGAATTCTATCAGACATTCAAAGAGCAACTAATCCCAATACTATACAAATTATTTGATATGATAAGCAAAGAAGGAGTCCTACCAAATTCCTTTTATGACGCAAATATGGTACTGATTCCAAAGCCAAGTAGACCAACAACAGAGAAAGAAAACTATAGACCAATCTCCCTAATGAACATAGATGCAAAAATCTTAAATAGAATATTAGCAAAGAGACTCCAGCATGTAATTAAGAAGATCATTCACCATGATCAGGTGGGATTCATACCAGGAATGCAAGGATGGTTCAACATTAGGAAAACCATCCACATAATGGACCATATCAACAGTCTAACAAACAAAAATCACATGATTATCTCAATAGATGCTGAAAAAGCCTTTGACAAAATTCAGCACCCATTCCTATTGAAAACCCTAGAAAGTATAGGAATAGAAGGACCTTTCCTAAAAATAATAAACAGTATATACCTAAAACCATCAACAAACATCATATGCAATGGGGATAAATTAGAACCCTTCCCAATAAGATCAGGAGTGAAACAAGGATGCCCATTATCACCTCTATTATTCAACATAGTACTAGAAACACTAGCAATAGCAATTAGAGAAGAAAAAGAAATTAAAGGTATCAAAATGGGCAATGAGAAGACTAAGCTATCACTCTTTGCAGATGATATGATGGTCTACTTAAAAAATCCTAGAGAATCAACTAAGAAGCTTATAGAAATAATCAACAACTTTAGCAAAGTTGCAGGATACAAAATAAATGCACATAAATCATCAGCATTTCTATGTATTTCCAACACATTAGAGCAGCAAGAGGTAGAAAGAGAAACACCATTTAAAATCACCCTAGCCAATATAAAATACTTAGGAATCTATCTACCAAAACAAACACAGCAATTATACGAAAACAACTACAAAACACTTTCCAAACAAATAAAACTGGATCTAAACAATTGGAAAGCCATTGATTGCTCATGGGTAGGACAAGCTAACATAATAAAAATGA
>NW_025349455.1:0-6188 GCF_016433145.1 Gracilinanus agilis
ATTTGGGGGGACTCCATAAACTTGGATGGGGAAAATGCATCTTTATTTCAACTTATTTGATTTCATTTGTAATCTTTTGGCTTTTATACAGTTAAAAATCTTATTTGAGGTGTCCATTGGCTTCACCAGACTGCCAAAGAGGTCCAGAACACAAAAAAAGTTAATAGAGTAGCTGAAGAGCAGTTACAATATAGCAAGAAAACATCTACACAGATGCTGAGTAATCCAGAAAGACCAAAATATAAGAAAGGATCCAGAGATAAATTCATGTTTTCAGATGTCTATTCACAGATGCACAAATCATGGGCATTAAACAAGAACTAGAAATCCTAACACAGGGAGGCAGAGTATCCAAAGCATGGATGTGCTAACTCTGCTTTGCTCCTATCTTCTGGAATATTCAATTTTTGGTACCATACTTGAGGAGGATATTGACTACTAGAGACCATTTTTTAAAATTTGAAAAAATTAGAAGTATAATGGATGCTCAATAAATGTTGAATAGAAAAAAGTCAACCTGAAAGGGTAGAAATTGAAGGTCACTGAAAGCACGGACCTTGGAGCCAGGCTCAGACATGCTAGCTCTCCCAACTAAGACTTAGCCTAACTTTATTCAGTCTAAGCCACGGCAATCACCTTATGGGAAACTGCTTTGCCTTCCCTCTCCAGGTCGGCCATGTGTGCTCCCCTAGAAAGCAAATGCCTACTTATCCATAATTCAAACAATCACAGCTCTGTTAGTTAGCAGGTTATTGAACCTCTCTGGATTTCAGTCTCTCCAAATTTAACCAAAGATGACAAATGAGAAGTGTTGTTATACACATCTGTATGCTTACACAAACTTGTCTTCATAAAAGGCATACACATCTGCTTGTACATTATTAGCTCCTAACCCAAACTCCACTTTCTGCAGGAGGATTTGCCTGGTCCCCTGGGCTGCCTGGGCCTTCCTTTACAAGGCTGCAATCAATATGTTGTATAAACATAATTATTTTCATGCTGTAAGTAGAATGTAAGCTCCTTGAGGACAAGGACTGTTTTTGCTTTTCCTTTATTTCCCTAGCATCTTGGGAAGGCACACAGTAAGCATTTAATAAATCCTTTCTGAATGATTTATTGTTTATTATGGTCACTACTTGATGTCACCAAGCAGCTAGCCTTCTGATAATGAGCTTCTCTGCTGCTGGAACTTGAACAATAGACACAATCTGTCACCAGGACTATACCTAAAGCTTTTCCAGCTTGGTGAATCTGCCAGTGCTTGAGGTTCCCTGACAGCCATCAAGAAATGCAGAAAAACTCAGACAAGCACATCCTTTCCTGCATGCCTCTGCAAGGTTCATCACCCTCTCTGTCTTCTCTATCAGATGTTGAATAAAAGCGATGAAGGTGCCCTATGCCCCTGGCTGAAGAGTGGGACCCCAGACTTTGGTTGCCTCTGCTGTTATCTCTATACATGAACTGGTTCCAGCCCCACAGACACTGCCATGGTAAGCAGTTCTAAGAACCATCCTAACAGTGCAGCTAGGTGGGCAATGGATAAAGCACTGGGCTTAGAGTTTGGAGGGCTTGTGTTTAAATCCAGTCTCAGATACTTCCTAGCTTTGTGACCCTGAGCAAGTCACTTAACCCCAATTGTGTAGTCTTTGCCACTCTTCTTCTGCCTTGGGAATTGATACTTGTATAGATTCTAAGACAAAAGGTAAAAGTTAGAAAGAAAGAAAGAAAGAAAGAAAGAAAGAAAGAAAGAAAGAAAGAAATGATGAAATTTGGAAAAGAAGGCTTGAGCAGTTAGATGACACAGTGGATAGAGCAATTCTTGACTGAAGTCAAGAAGACCTGAATTCCAAACCAGCCTTAGACATTTACTAGCTATGTAACTCTGGGCAAGTTACTTAACCCTGATTGCCTAGTCCTTGCCTCACATGTCTTAAAATTGATATGACAGAAAGAAAGGGTTAAAAACAAACAAACAAAACAACCATCCTAACCAGCTGATTCGAGGAAGAGTTACTTACTTTCTTGTACTTGTGGGGGAAGGTGAACCTCTCGATGGTGTTCTGTACAGCTCCTCGGCTCACACTGCCCAGTCTGTCCTCCAGCTGAAGTAGCTCCTGCAACAGAAAGCACATACACACAGTGAGCTGCTTGGTGGGACTCTAATAAGAAACATGCAGAGAGACAACAGAAGGAATTTTTCTGATTTGGTAAAAATGCAATAGAAAAGGTTCTTTCTCTTTCCTATATCTCCCCCAACCCCACTTTTTTTTCTCTTTATCAATCAATCAACAAAAATTTATCAAGCACCTGCTATGTTCCAGGCACTGTGTTGGGTGCTGCTAGGGATACAATTATAAAAAAAGAAATAAGTTCTACCCAGATAAAACTTCTAGTAGAGGAGGCAATAAATACATATACATATACACATGTATGCATGCATATATACAGAGATTCATGGATGGATGGATGAATGGATAGATACATACATACATGGATGGGTGGAGAGATAGGTATACATCTATCTATCTGTCTGTCTGTCTGTCTGTCTATCCATCCAACCATCTATCTATCCATCCATCCATCCATCCATCCATCCATCCATCCATCCAACCTTCTATCCATCCATACATCTATCTATCTATCTATCTATCTATCTATCTATCTATCTATCTATCTATCTATCTCAATTTCTATATATATAAATCTGTATATATGCAGCATCACCATAAAGTGAATCAATATAAGGAATTTAAATTCAAGGCAATTTAGAAAGAGAAGGAACGCATAGTTGGAAGGACCCAGAAAGGTTTGCATAAAAGGACTGATGCCTCAGTTGCAACCTAAAGGAAGAAAGGGATGCTTTGAAGCAGAGAGAAAGAGGAAGTGATTCTAGTCAGGGAGGATAGCCAGTAGTACGAAGGCAGGGTGGTGTGTGAAATACAGAGAAATGCAATTTAGCTGGGTTGCATATGAAATACAGAATGGGGAACAGTGTCCAGTGGGGCTGGAAAGGTAGGCTAGGACCAAGTTAGGTATATAAGGCTTTTTAAAAGAAAAAAAGAATACAATGAATAATCAAAACAAATATGTGTAAATTATTTGTAGTAATTATAAAATACAAATAAAATAATATGCAATATATAAATATAAAATCTACTGAAAAGCATAACAGGGAAGAATAATTTTATTCTCAAGGCAGTAGAAAGCCATTATAGGTTTTTGGCTCAATCTAAGCTCAGTGTTTAGATCAAGTGACCTGCCAGTATCTAGCCTGGTCTTAGAGTTAGTTCTAGGTGGGGCACTAAGATGGAGAGAACATACCTCGTAGCTTTCCCTCACTGCCGATGTGTGTCTGTTTGGATTCAGTCCCTGAAGAGCAAGGAAGTGAAGCTGGGGATAGGGGTAATTTCTGATTTCATGGACGACCTGCGACAGGCAGAGAAAACATTATGAATTCAAAAAAGGACCTGAGGCCTTTCCAATGGACCTAATTTCTGTAGCTTCCCCTCACTAGGGTCCCTGGCTCATTACTCTAATCCATCTCTTGCATTATGTCACTCCTTCTTAAAGAATCTGTAGTACTTATTTCCTATCAGATCAAATCCACACTGCTCTGCCAGGTCTTCAAAGTCCTCTATAATCTGGCTACAACCTACTTATTCAATTTTATTACCACCTCCTAACACACCACATCCAGACAGGTCCTCCCTCTGTTCCTAGGACAAACCATACTGCCCTTCCACTTGAAAGGCCTTCGCCCTTCCCCTCTCTCTTTGGGGTATTCAAAACCTATTCCTTCTTCTTCTCCCTCTCAAGGACCAATGTAAGCCTTGCTTGGTCCATGAACCCTTTTCTGGACCCTCTAGCTCCCTGCCTCTAAACTACAATAGCCCTTAGAGTCAAACCATGCAATCCAACTTTTGATTCTATACTGACTTATATAGTTTTCCAGGTGTTTTATGGGTGCCTTTCTCCTTCCCTCAACAAGATTATACATTCCTTGGAATGACATGGAGACCTTTTTTCTCTTTTTTCTATGTAACAGCATAGTTATGTATGTAGACTATGTAACAACACGGTCTATGTAAAAACATGCTTTGTGGTTACAAAGCAAATACATGTTGTTATTCTCATTCTAGAATCTCAGAGAGATGCAATCGCCTACTTGAATTCATATAGACAGCATTAGAGCCAGATCTTGAATTCAGGTCCTCAGACTCTAAGACCAAAAGTCTTCCCACTGTTCCACACTTCCCTTTCCCCAAGGGCCATCCCCAGAGACATGAATGAAAGGATTCCATTTATTCTTAAAATTGTTGTTGTTATTCAATCATGTTTAACTCTTCATGATCTCATTTGGCATTTTCTTGGTAAAAATATCAGTGGTTCACCATTTACTTCTCCAGCTCATGTGACAGATGAGGAAACTGAGGCAAACAAGTTTAAATGACTTGCCCAGGGACTAGGAAATATCTGAGACCAGATTTGAATTCATGAAGATGAGTCTTTCTGACTCCAGATCTAGTACTCTACTGAGCGACTTAGCTGCCCTATTCTTTTTATTCTAAACCCTTACCTTCAGTCTTAGACTCAAAACTGTATATTCATTCTAAGGCAGAAGAGTGGGTTAAGTGACTTGCCCAGTATCACATAGCTAGGAAGTGTCTGGTGCCAGGTTTTAACCCAGAACCCCCCCCCCATCTCCAAACATGGCTCTCAATCCACTGAGCCACCTAGCTGCCCCCAGCTACCCTATTCTTTAAAATACTTCCAAAAGGGGCAGCTGGGTAGCTCAGTGGATTGAGAGTCAGGCCTAGAGACGGAAGGTCCTGGGTTCAAATCCGGCCTCAGCCACTTCCCAGCTGTGTGACCCTCGGCAGGTCACTTGACCCCCATTGCCCACCCTTACCACTCTTCCACCTATGAGCCAATACACAGAAGTTAAGGGTTAAAAAAATAAAAATAAAAAAAATTAATAAAATACTTCCAAAGGACTCCTATCTTCACCTTATCTTCTCTGGGTAAGCAAGGCAAATACCCTTACTCTCATTTTAGAGATGGAGAAAACTGAACCCTAGAAAAGTTGTGAAAATTATACAGAATCAGACTAGGAAATCCGGACTAATTCCAATCTGCCTGCTCATCACTCTAACTAGAGCTCCTTCCAACAAACCATAGTTCATCATGTGCTCTCCCTGCTGCTGCTTCCCCTTGCAGAATGTCTTGCTTTGCCTGTCATCCTCTTCTTGTTAGGGAGGCCCCTTCCCCTCCCTGGAGCTGGGGAGGGCGGGATGGGAAGTAGAGGTCCTAGAGGGATACTGGTCAGCTTGAGAGTTTGATGAGCTCCTGGCAGGCACCACACCACAGGAAAGCATTTTCCCAGCAGAGCCCTTTTACTTACCATCTGCGTGGAAGAAGAGTTTCTGGGAAAGTGGTGCATTCGAGGCGTCGCTAGGTAATGCTGATAGTGCTGAGGGATGGGCCGAACCTGGAACTGGGCGTGGCTCAAACCAGCATCCACGCTGAGATCCCTGCAAGGGGTAGCAATGGAGGATGGTGACACATCCAAAAGGAACAACCTCACTTTCTATGGCTCAGAGACACACTCTTACGGAATCATCCACAAAGACCCTCCAAACCCACAGAGTTGAGCCACTCTCTTTACCGAGTTATAGTCGGACCCTTGATGTCCTAAAGGAGACAATCAAGCAACAAGCATTTATTAAGCACCTACTATGTGTCAGGTACTGTGCTAGGTGCTTAGAAAACAAGTACAAGAATGAGGCAATTTCGGGGGTAGCTGGGTAGCTCAGTGGATTGAGAGCCAGGCCTAGAGATGGGAGGTCCTGGGTTCAAATCTGGCCTCAGACACTTCCCAGCTGTGTGACCCTGGGCAAGTCCCTTGATCCCCATTGCCTACCCTTACCGCTCTTCTGCCTAAGAGCCAATACACAGTACTGACTCCAAGACAGAAGGTAAGGGTTTAAAAAAAAAAAAAAGAATGAGGCAATCTCTACTCGTAATGAGCTTACATTCTAATGGGGAGATAACAAGTATATACACTTCTGCATTCACATATATATACATACATATATATATACAACATAAAGTTAATAAATATATGTGAAGTATTCATCACAAAATAATTAATAAAATTAAACATTAAATAAAAATAAATAGATAAAATT
>NW_025349456.1:0-6720 GCF_016433145.1 Gracilinanus agilis
TCCTCTAAATCTCTGTCTCTCTTCTGTCTCCCTTCCTCTCCATTTATGTTGGTATCTGTCTCTCTTTTCCTCTCCCACTTCCTCTTTATTTCTATGGCAGGCTTCCTCTTCGTCTTCCTCACCATCTCATCTGGCTTTCTCTGACTCTGCAATTGTCTGTCTGTGTGTCTGTCTCTGTCTTTAACTCTCTCTTTCTTTCTGTCTCTCTCATTCTCCAAGGCATACACACTCAAATAAAAAAAAAATGGTATCGCATACATAGACTTGTTTAAGTAACCACTCACCGCTGGAGAGTAACTATATATCAAGAGAGTTGCATGGAATGTTCTTTCCAAAGGACCTCCTTGGTATAGGATGGGTTGGTTAGTTTTGTCTGATGGTGTAGGTACACAGGCATAAAGTTGCTAAGATGTTCTGTATGCTAAGAATCAGACCACCTTCTTCTAAGGTGGTTTGTCTGCTTTTGTCTTTATCTAGCTGACTCCTTCCTTGCAGCAGTTTGGTCTTCATTCCCACACATTTCCAGGGAATGAGCTACTATTTCCTTCCCAGGGCCAATGATTTCAGACACTGACTCAGGACAAGGTTGCCTCCTCTGTGTCCCTGAAAAGAATATGACTCATTATGTGTGACTATGCTGCTAAAGGTGAGGAGGTCACCACATGATAGCATCTTAGTAGGAGGAATAGATTCCATAGAGAGGTGATTGATGATAAGGTCTGACTGATTCCCTTTCTGGTGCTTGAGACAGAGCTATTGTGAGATTCTACCTTACTTGTTAGCCTTTGAATAAGAGGAAGTTTATCAGGACTAATCCAAATGCCACACTAGGTCTAAATCCAGATCAATGAACCTAACTTCTGAAGGTATGGCATGCTCAGAGAAACTAAATATTGAGTCTGTAAGAGCAGTGACTGACTTTTGCCTCTTTTTGTATCCCCAGAGCTTAACACACTGCCCAGCACATAGTAAGACACTTAATAAATGCTTATTGCCTGACTAACTAGGGCATATAAAAATAGCACTGTCCTTGGAGCTAAGAAAGACCAGGTTGGAAATTCAGATCTGGTATTCCTTGGTACAATTGCTCAATCTGTCTTGCTAGCAGATAGATGACATAATAGAGAGTATATTGGACTTGTGGTCAGAAAAATCCAAGTTTAAATCTTAACTTAGACACTAACTAGCTGTGTAACCCTGGACAAAGTCACTTATCTTCTATCTGCCTCAGTTTCCTCATTTATAAAATGGAGATAATAATAACATCTACCTCTCGTGGTTGTTACCAGGATCAAATGCGATAATATTTAAAGTGTAAAGTACTTTGCAAACACAAAAGCACTTTGCAAATGCTAACTATTATTAGTAGTACTAGTAACAGTAGTATATTATAACCCATACATTAAGATTTCCAAAGTAGAATATTACCACTGTAAGAGGATTGAACTTCAAAGTCATGGCACTTGACCTTAGGCAAATCATATAACCTTTTGTGGGTCCCAGTTTCATCATTTGTAAAATAGATAACTTCGAAGATCCCTTTCTGATCTAGTTCTATGATCACGTTCTCACCCTTTGACATGGTCAGAACCTTGCCAGATGCCCAGATTCCCATAACAGTCCCTTTGAACTCTGGACTCTAAATCATGAAAAACATGATTGAAATTTTTTAAATCCCTAACTGGAGTGGTGCCTCAGAGTATGAGGTTGCCATTAAGGGAATGTCCTTGGTGGTAGGCATCTCTTTCCCTCAAGAAACAGTATCCCTCCTTTGTAGGGAGCTGGGGTTCTTGCCGAAATTGTCTTTGGGGTAAGTGGTTCTCAAGCAAATTGATCTCAGGATCCTTTCATGTGCTTTAAAAATATTGATGTCCCTCTTCCTCAAAGAGCTCTAGTATTGGCTGTGATCACATACACCAAATAGCCATACTATTGACAATTCTAAGCATGCTCTCTTAAATGGCTGAATATCTATCCTAAATTTAATCTTGTGAAACAAATACGTTTCAAGTGTCCAATATGTCTGACTTACTGTTAGGTTCTGGTGATTGTTTACTAAACAAGAGCTCATGGTACCTGAGAGGCAATGTGGTGAAAGTAGATTGACAGTTGACCTCAGAAGCAGGAAGACAGATTCAAGGCTGACTATTGGCTGTGTGACTTTGAGCAAGTCACATAACCTCTCATTGTTCTAAGCAGGTTAAAGGTGGATTTTCTTTAGTAGAGGGATTTTCCTCATCTGGGAATCCTCTCTATAACTCATCCAGTGCAACTATATTTCATGTCTTCCCATAAAATCCTCCATAGTGGACTTACCCAATGCATTTTAGATCTTCTAGAACTATTGAATTGTATGAATACCAATATTTTGGTTATTTCTCATTCTTTCCACACTTGTCTCATCTTCTTTCATGTCATTTATTTCTCTGATGACTTCCTTTACACAGATTTTTCTTGCACATGTATTCATTAATAATATGTTATATCCTACATTGTCAATTCTATACTTCTCCATTATCCTTTGGGTACCTCTCAATTCAAATTCTTTATTGACTATCTGTAGTATCCCATAACTTGTAGCCACATAAGCAGGCTATTGTTTAAAAGATGAGCCTTTGTTTAGGGAGAAGATGGGGGTCATTAATAATTCTGGGACATTTTCCAACCTAGACTACTCTTCTCCTCCCATTCAATGCTGGTTTAGCTACATTTTCCACTTAACACTTCAGTGCAAAAGCTGGTAGATAGAAGAATGGCAAAAAATAGGTTGGAAAACATGGCTCAGGAGGAAAAAAATGGGAGTCAAAGCTAAATAAAATATGTAGAAGCCTCATGTCTGCCTATCCTGCATAAGTTCTTTGAGATGTCTTGAGTTAACATGGTGAACATAAATTGACATGACAAAAATTAAAGTTATTATATTTTAATAGAAGCTGAATCTTCCTGTCTTTAAACAGACACTTGAACAATATGATGACAAATGGATAGTTCAGTTAGTTCAACTGACATGGCTCATCACAGATATTGTGAATATCATTTGAGTAGGGAAACTGTCCCTCCTGAATTCCTTTCACATGTTTCTCTATCTAGATGAGCCCCAGAAAACAAAGCTGGCCAAAACTTTTGGTACTGTTCCAGTTGCTATTGGCATATAGGCATGACCAATGGCACTTAGAGAAGGACATTGATTTCCTTTAGCCACTTATTGAACAATGGGTCTAATGTACTAAAAGAAAAACAGCCCTTAGGGTGCAAGATAATCTGTACTGCTGCACTCAAAAATACCAGAAGGAGAACTTATCCTTCTTTCCAAGTCTGGGCTTTAAACGGAATGAATGTTCTGCTGTGCTTATCTAATGATCAGTTCTCATCATCCTTTACATCTCTGTGACATTATGACATGGATGGCCACTCCCTCCTTATTGACATCCTCTCCTCCCTTGGCTTCTGTGACACTATATTCTGGTTTTCCATGGGCTTGGCCACCTGGCTCATTATTCCTCTGAGGAAGGAGGTGGGGAGTTGGGTGAGTGCCTGCAGGAAAAGCCCATCTAGACAGGGAAGCAGCTAGCTGAGTCGAGAGAGTTCATCTCTTTTATATTCACATTGCTGAATTTACCTGGATACCTGGCAATCAGTCACATTTCTTTTTCCATCCTACCTACCAACCCCCAAAGTCTCAGCCTCCAGCTTTACTTGAGATTAGATTTCTCAGCATTCTATGCCTGATCTCTATGGAACTATTTTCAGCCCTGTCTCATCTGTCCTTAACTGCTGCTGACCTTTAACCAGTCTCCAAACCAACCTCAGTTGGAGAGAATTGACCTCTCTAACCACTTTTCTCTCTGACTTCTTTACTGACATCTCTTCTTCCTTTCTCAAGGGGTCCCGCAGAGTTCTGTCCTTAGCCCTCTGCTTTTCTCCTTTCTACATGAATTCCCTTAGAAAGGGACTATCAACTTTTAGGGTTTCCATCATTACCTCTGAACTCATAATTCTAAAATCCATAATTCTAGGCCGGACCTCTCATTTCCTTCCTCATTTCTTATATACAATTGCATGCATATATGATAATGAAAAAAGATTAAATTTCTGTTAAATATTCTGAATTGTTAAAAAAAAAGAATTCATTATCTTCTGCTCCTTCTTACTCCTCTCTCATAATTTACCATTCATATCAGTAGGTGCCACAGTCTAGGAAGGACATTGAGAAACTGGAAACTGTCCAGATGAAAGAAAGTAGAATACTGACAGTCCTTGAGTCCATTCCATGTGAGGATCTGACAAAAGAACTAGAAAAATTTGGTTTTGGAAAAGAGAAGACTTGGGGAGGAGAAATAACAACTATCTTCAAGTTTGTAAAAGCAGAGGGAAGAATTGGGAACAATGGAGGGAATTCACAAGAGATATATCTGCAGTAGACTTGATGGCCTAACAATTATAGCTACCTAAAAGTAGACTGAAGGTGACCAGATGATTCATTGAATAGAGCGCTGGTCCTGGAGGCAGGAAGACCTGATATCGAATCTGGCCTCATACAGTTTACTAGCTGTGTGACTCTAGGCAAGTCATTTAACCTCTATTTGCATTAAATGTCAAACCACTCCAGTATTTTTGACAAGAAAATCCAATGGACAGTTGGTCCGTGGTGGCATCACAAAGAGTCGCACAACTTAACAATGACAGAAATTGATCGATACCCATAATATAAGCTTAATGTGTAAATGTTGAATGGTTTTTTTGAATGAATAATATAAAAGCATTTTCAGTACAAATTAAATAATTACTTATTAGGTATTTTTCATGTATTCACTATTGAACTGGGTGATACGGAGGATACGGTCTAACTTCCTAAAAAAAAATTAAAAGTTCCTGACACACTTTAAAATTTATTCTGTATTAACATTTCCTCCATCTCATAAATTTAGAAATCAACGGAAAATAAGTTAACCCTTTTGTTTGTAGCATCTGCTGATTTCCAGGGTATAAATATACTGAAAATTTATCAATTGACTCAGGGAGTTAGTTTGAGGTAGCACCCCTCAATGTGGAGAAATACAGAGTACTCTTGAAGAGCTCATTTTATTGCTGGAAAGACCATATTTGTAGACATGAAAGAATCAGTGAATAATTAAAAAGATGGCACATGATAAATTGAATTTCATCATGTGTGGTATAGACAATTAATGATCAGACAGGTTCAGGAGGGGAGATGTCAGGTGAGGGCTCCTGGAGTGATATGACTTGTCATAGGCCTTGATGTTCAAAAGGCTACATTTTGTCCTCCAATCTATTTGGCATTCATTGACCATCTAGAGGACAGCTCTTTCGGAGTGTGACTTATCCCACAGCCCTTTAAAAGCAATCTAGTAAAATGAAATCTTGTTAGTTGATAAAAGCTATTTAACAAATGGGTAACCAACCTTTCACCTAGGTGCTCGAAAGAGGGCTCACAAACACCAATGAAGACTTCTAAAAAATCTAATAGCAAACGAGCTGGAAAACCTAACCATTACTTGGCCATACTGTACAATATGTGAAGGCATCAAAGTTAACAACATATGCAATAATAGCAGATATCACACATGTGCAAAGGGGCTAAGAGAATGGTGTGTGGGGAAACCAATCCGCTAAGATTTTCTGACTGTGGGGCTCGTAAGAGAACAGAACAGCGGCGGCAATGTTGTATGAACAGAGCTTTTTGCATTAAATAGAGCTAAATGTTCTACACTTTGCCTGACATTCAGAGTTCCTCACTGGAACAAGTGGTGCCCAATTTCCCTTTGTCTATGTATATTGCCCCGACACTTATCACACTGTGATGAATGGATACACTAATGCACGGAGATCTGAGGCTGGATAGATTCTTCTGTGTGCTTATGACAGTTTTCTAGAAAGAAGTCGTGCCTAACTCCATCAGTGCCTCTGAGCTTAAACTGTTAATTGGCATTATTTCTTAATTCCCAGCTATATTTTAAGGTATGAACCTAAGGAATTTTAAAGTCATTATGTGGGCGAGGGACTGATAAAAATAAATCCTTCAGGTTTAAAAGTGGTAGAGAGGGAATACACGGTGTTAAGAAATCCAGGGGTTTTCAGCCAATTGGTTCAAAAAGCATCAGGGTGGGCTACAAGTCTCTGCAAAAGGTCATTGGTACCACTCTGGGTCCTCTCTTTTATGTACTTTATGCCTCCCATAAAATAAATTTAAAGCAGTTTAATTTAACAGTCTAATTAGTAATGGATTTTTCATTTTGTCTTTTTAACTATGTCTGATAGAAAATGATCCCGATTTGACTTGGAGCAGGCAGAGACATTCACATATTAATAGTTTAAAGATGAGGCTTCCCAAGCAACAGGAGCTGAGATTAAAAAGAAATAAAACCAAAAGAAAGCCAAAAAGAAACAAAACCCCGAAAGTCAATTGCTGAAGACGTAGAAAAATGTCCTTAGCTTCTTTTTCTGATAAGAAGTCCAGGAAATGGGGAGGTTATAATATTAACATTCCGCCCCTCACCCCACCGTTAACTTGATCTTCAGAAAGGAGAGAGCAGGTCCTGTGCAATAAGGACATGCCTATAAGCAAAGCAGACGCTTTGGATATTTTAATCTAGTATTTGGAATATCTCAGCCTTTATTCTTTGATAACAGTGGCCCTTGTGAAGCCAGCACTTTCCCTTTCTCTCTCTCTCTCTCTCTCTCTCTCTCTCTCTCTCTCTC
>NW_025349457.1:0-2897 GCF_016433145.1 Gracilinanus agilis
ATATTATATATTATATAATGATGTATAATTATATATAATATGAAGAATAATAAAAATTGAAATATACAATAATTTAATTATGCAATAATTAGTTTAACTTTAATTAATTATTTTGCTATTGTTTATTATTTCCTCTTAAATTTAGTTGATTGAAATATTTGATTGATTGTATTTAAAGTAAAAAATTCTATTTTCCCTTGTATTCCTGGTCCAGCTCTAAACTGAGGAAGGGGTCAGGTGCCAATTTGTTGGACAATTTCCATTCATTACTTAAAAAAATAAAATGCTCAAAAGATTGAAACTTGAGTTTCCTTAACCATTTCATTTCTAATCATTACGTTATATATTTAAAGATGTGTGTATTTATATACATACACACAGATATATACATATGTATATAAACACATACACAAACATACACACACATATATATTTGCATATGTATATGCAGAACTTATAGTCAGGAAGACCTGAATTTGAAACTTGCCTCAGTTCCTATCTAGTTATGTGATTCTGAGCAAATCAGCCACTTTGGTCCTATTTACTCAGCTATAAAGTGTATAAAATAGCAATTATCTTGTTATGGGGTTCTTTTAAGCCTCAAATGGGATACCATAAATAAAGTACTTTTCAGACTTTAAGATACTACATAAAAACTAGAGTATCTAAGAAAATATACGGGAAAGTGGATCTATATGTATATAAGTTTATTTATGCACACATGTATGTTGTGGAGTATGTGCATTCAATGAATTCTGATCCAAATGTATGCCATAATCTGGCCAATTTGTACTTTATTGCTGAGAAAATTCAGGTTCACACTGATAAAATTATTTCCTCACTTTTCAGTCAGATAGTTTTATAAGTAGAACTTGAACTCAAGTGTTCCTGGTTAAAGTGCCGTTTCCTCTATTAAAAAAAAAGTCTTTAATCTGGTATTCATGTATCCACAGGGGCTCATTGATAGAATTTATATCATCTGTGTACTTTTATGGCAAAAAACAATTCACAATAATACCTATGACAATAGGCAACAATAATATTTTAAAAATTGATTTAGATAATCTATGTTTTATTTTGTACTTTTAAAACATTATCCCCCTTGTGTTGATCAGAGGTCTTTTAGGATTTACCAGACTGCCAAAGGGATCTATGATACAAAAAATTTTTAAGAAATTCTACTCTATACTATATTACCTCTCTACAACCTTATTTTATTTGAGAAATAAAATTGTAGAGTTTTAAAGGACTTTATTGGTAACAATCAATCAATATTAAGTACATATAATGATGTTATTAAATATTTCCCAAAATTTAAAGTATATTATGTTGATAGTATTTATGCAAGATACTTTCATGTGCACTTATTTTGCCATTTTAATTTATTTGTAAATGCTTTCTCTAATGATACAATTTATAAGTCATGTCTCTTAATCTTGTTGATTATTTTTCATATTGTCCCATGTATCCTCCACAGGGACTACATCCAAAATATTATGAATTATATTTCTTGACATATAGGTTAAACACTAGGTAGACCTTATTTTCATTCTATGTATACTGATGAAAAAAATTAAAACATTTTGAAATATTTTCAAATATCCAAATATGTATGCATAAATATATTTGTATGTGCATGTACATCTATGTTATGTGCATTGTGTATGTGTTTGTTAATATGTATATGTAGGTATATCCTATGTCTATAAGAGATTTGGAGCTAGAAGAAACCCATTTATTATAATTTATTAAAAGTTCCTCATTTTACATGTGAGGAAACTGAGGTTGAGAGAGTAAGGAAATTATCCAAGTCCACAGTTATTAATTAGAAGTTGTCTGATACAAACTCTATTTAGCTCTTTTATTCTGTTGCATCAACCTGCCTCCAGTATGCTATTACTAATGAGTATAAAAAACAAATGACATTCTTGTACCTTATAAGGTTTCATTAACCTCAAATGTAAAGTTAAAATTTAGAAGAAATCCATTTTTTTTCTAAGAAGCTGTAAATCTCATGAAGGCAGAGAACCATGCCACTTATTTTATTTTATTTTTATTTTAGAAATATCCCACAGTTCCCAGAATAGAACTATGGACATAGTAAGCAATTAATTAGTATTGATGAATAAATATTTGTTTAGGAAAATTCTATAAAATGGAAGTTTTATTAGATTTTTCATACAAAGAAGGGAGAACTATGAAATTTCAAGTCATCTCATCAGTGTCTTTGGTTGTCAAAATAATTTTTATTCATAGTATTGTATTTTAAAAGTTTCTTAATGAAAAAAGATGATAATATTTTACTTATATTATATTCTGCTTCAATTCTTGGGCTCTGGTAATTCGAGGAACCACCTGAATTCTACTCCCCTAGATGAGTGAGTCTTAATGTTGATTTATTATTCTACATGAACTTTGCTAATTAAGAGAATAATCTCACTGGAAAGTATTAATATAGACTTCATTGGCTGACACAGCTCACCTATGAGTGATCACCATAGAGGATTCCTACATCATTCATTTGCCCAATTTTCTATCCATTGAAATGGTTTTGAACTATGCTTCTACATTAAACATATGGCATAATAAAGTTCATTGAAGTTATATGCTCTAGAAAAGACTTCATGTTTTTAAAATTCATATTCACTTAGAAGTGATGGGAATATAGGATATGTGGTTGGAATTATGAAAATATTTTAATTACTTAAGATCATGAATTGGAAAAAGATTACATATGGATTCATGTAAAACAAATAAAGTCATCAAGAGAAACACATTTTTTAGGTAGCCTGTGTTGCTGACATTGAATCTATCTTATTTTCCTACATAAGGACTTTCATCTTTCCCACTTTGTACCATGGATACACTTGAATAAAAAGAGCATTACAAGCTGTAGA
>NW_025349458.1:0-4864 GCF_016433145.1 Gracilinanus agilis
TATAGGGTAGTATTGTATAGTATTGTATTGTATAGTATAATATAAATACATGAATATTCACATATTCATATATAAATAATATATACATAAACAATATAAGTAATAATACAAACATATATTTATTCACACATCCATTCAAATATTTATATATGCATAACATACACATAAATAATATAATGAACTAATAATATGAATGCCCATATATTTATTCATATATTTACATATGAGTAATATATACATAAGCAACACAATACAATTAATAATATAAATGTGCATATATTTATTCATATATTTATTCTTATATATAACACATAAATAATACAATATAATCAATAATATAAATACATATATTTATTCATATATATTTATATATATCAGGGGAGTCAAACATGAGGCCTGGGGGCTTCGTGTAACCCAAACCAGAATAAAATGTAATTGGGAGTTGTTTGACAAAATAAATAAAAACACAACAAAACATAGGTAATATTGCATTTTAAAATTGTCAATATGTGGCCTACAGGGATCCTTATGTATGAATTAGTAACCCTCATTTCTATTGGCGTTTGCCACCATTGATCTTCAGACAGGATAAACCCCCTGTGTTCTCACCAGATACTATCTGAATTACCATATTTAATTCTAGGCACAGCATTCTGGGGGGAAAAAAAAAACATTGTTAAGCAGGGCCATATCTGGAAGAGGGTACCAGGATGGTGAAGGGTGACTAGACCAAGTCAAAAAAGTATTAGTTAAAAGAATTGAAGTTGTTTAGCCTGAAAAAAAGAATATTACTCTTGGCCCCAGGGGTCACTCATAAGGGGCTTCAGCTCTGGGTTCAAGAAGGTTGAGTTCAGTCCTGTGGGAAAGCTAACCCCAGTGAGAAGGGATTAGGCTTTTCTCATGATCTCTGGTTCATTATACCCTTTCCCCAGGGCTCTGGGGGAAAGCTCTAAAACAAAACTTAGCTATGGCTCCTATCTAAGGTCACCTCTAAAATAAATGGATAAGGTCCCTTCTAGAAAAGGCTACAGAGTAGATATCAGGTAGAGGACAGCTATTTGTTTTCTATCACAAAAGTCTAAAATACAAAAACTTACAAGAACTTCTTGTCAAATACTTAAAACATAAAAGAATAACTTAAGACTCATATTCTTCCAGAAGAAAAGACCACTTGGTAGGTATGCTGGAAAAGCTATTTCACATTCAGGAAACAGAAGCTTTTCTCCTTATTCTTCTTTAAAACCTACTGAGTGAGCAAATCATCCTTGTTCCGCTACCAATCATTTAAAAAACAAATGGCCTTCCACTTGCAGCCCCCAGTCACTAGGAGCAAAGGACCAACCAAGATTTGATGTTCACTCTCATCTTCTAGCAAGGGGCAGAGCAATTTTTTCAGTGGAAAGGTGAACCCACCCTTAACCCATAGGAAGTGCTCTAGTTCAACTCCCTCTACAGTCTCTCAAATATTTTCTGACCCCAAAATATCAGTTGGAATAGCAACATATTTCCATCTCTCCAATTCTGGGAAGTTCTCAGGGGGCCTAGAGAATTCAAGTCCTATCTTTTTTTTTTTTTAATTTAAAATTTAAAAAAAAATTTCCCCGTGGTTACATGTTTCTTGTTGTCTCCCTCCCCTCTTCCCTCCCCACTCCCAGAGCTGACAAGCAATTTCACCGGGTTATCCATATATTATCACTCAAATCCTCTTTCCATATTATTCATTTTTGTAATAGAGTAATCTTTTAAAACAAGCATTGTCTTTTAACATACTTTTAACCAATCCACACGGCAAAGTTCATGATGGTCTTCTCAGTGCCATGCAAAGTCCTGAGAAATCTATTCTTAGAAACTACCAAAATTAAAAATATTATGTGAGGGCCTACATCTAAACATAGCTAATAGTCCTGGAAATTATACGCACTTCCAGGCACAACGTTATACAAATTCAAAAACCAAACAAGATTTTACAAAGTTTTTCTAGGTTGCTATTTGTCTAATGCTTGAAAGAGTCTGTCCCAACCCAATCCAATTAGGCAAAACCAAAATTGACAAATATTTAACAAAAGGAAGAAAGAAAAATATAAATATTAGCAGAAGATGAAGAAAAAGTTAAAAAAAATAAAAACGAAAACAAGTTTCCTCTCTCAGATAAAAAGTCTGTTCCCAAATGACCAGATTGGAATGATGGTCCAGATCAATCAATTAATCAACTGACCAGTATCTATTATGTGTCTATATCCCAGGCACCATGGTAGGAGGCAATCATTTATATTTCAAGGGGATGAGAGAGGAAGAAGGGGAAGAGGCTATTGCAATAAATAATTTAGATGAGGGATGATGAGAGCCTGAGGACATAGAGCTATCCCCAAAAGGACCTGGTGACTTGGGGTAAACTGGAAGTCCCTCCTCACCCCAGGCAAGGAACCACACTGTAATGGATGAAAATTCTTCCTATGGGTCTTTCTAGCAATGGGTAGCAAAGATTCATTCTTGGGCAGTCATTCTCCAAAGGCTTTTCAAGTGGAAATTCCAATAAAATCTCTCCAGGGATTCTTGGAATACAAAATTTTCTCCTAGTTTCCCCAAGAGTTTGCCTGCAAAACTCCAGAACATTCCAAATAGAAGTCTAAACTCAACCAACAGGCTAGTTCAAAAAGAAATAAAAAATTCAAATTAATCTCAGACTTGTGGGACTCCCACCAAAAAATGCTTAAGCCCTAAAACTGATTGGAATTAATCAATGAGATCCTGGATAAGCACCCAAGATGAGAACCTTTACTCTGTGTTTGTCCCTATAACTTGTGTGATCCACATGTTAACCGCTACAGGTTTTCCAAATTATGATTGATTATTTTCTTTCTGATTTTTTATAGCTAGCATTATAACTATAATGTTATGCATTATTTTGCTCTTTATTGCCTTATATACTGATGCTTAGGAATGTCACTAGGTAGGCCTACTGAGATGGTTCTTGCTACCTTTATTCTGGTTTTGTTTTGTTTTTGTTATCTACGTTTGTTTGTGTAGTGTGGCTCTGAGTGTACTGTCAGGATATGTATGTATAATAATATATCCTGCATGTAATTTGCACATAGAGCTACCGAAGCAGCCAGTCAAGTAATGTATTATAATTACTGCATTTAATGTTTGGGATTTTTTTAATTTTGCATGTTTAATTTTACTTTTTTACTTTTTATTTTTAATTTATATTTTAATTTAGACATATTTTATTTTTACTTTTTTTACTTTTTTACTTTTTATTTTTAATTTATATTTTATTTTAGATCTATTTTATTTTTACTTTTTTACTTTTACTTTCTGTCATAGTAACAACCCTAATACAGAATGGCAAAGGCTTGGCAAATAGGGATTAAGTGGCTTGCTCAGGGTCACACAGCTAGGAAGTATCTGAGGTTAGAATTGAACCCAGGCCCTCCCCACTCCAAACATCATACTTGATATATCCACTGTGCTACCTAGTCACCCCTCCATGTAATAATGTCAATGTGTACTTGATATAAATAGCTCCTGTGATGTTGAGATAATCGTTTTTGTTATCTTCAATGATGATGTTTATTTTGATGCTAGTGCCATATAAATGTAGATGTCAAGTATCCTTCAACTGATTTTTTACAAAGAATTGCAAAATTTTTAGCCACAGGAAGGAATCAGGACTCTGTCTCAATTCAGAACTCCTCTCCTGTAGAGTCAAACTTTTGGTGGTCCAAAAGTGTCTGTTCACAGGCAGATAGACATTACTAAGAGTTTTTCGGGGTCCCGTGGCACGTGAACTTGAAGGAACTTCTGCGAAGAAACAATGGTCATGTAGAGAAGTGGGAAGGAGAGTTGTCTTTGATAGATGACCAGGATGAGATGCCTTCTGGTCAGTCAAAGCATGGAGATGAGTGGTCATCCTTGGCCTCGCAGACATACGTGGAGGACAGAGGAGAGGAGTTGTCCAGAATGAGTGAGGCACAAATTTGAGCCTAGAGCAAGGAATTGGGATTAGATTGGGCAAATGTGGGAATGGTGTGATGCCTAAACCTGGTCCACAATACTTTTCTTTCCTTTGCCTTTCCACCATTTTCTTCCTGTTCCCCCTCTGACCAAAGGAGAAAATAGGATGTGAATGAGGAAGGAAAACCCTTTATCACCTTTATTTATTTATTTATTTATTTTTGCTACAAACAAAGCAGCTTTATCCCATTAGTTGACTGCTCTCATTTCTATGCTTTTTTAAATATAATTTTATTTTAAAAATATTTTTCCAAGGTTACATGATTCATGATTTCCCCTCCCCTCTTCCCTCCTCCTTCCCAGAGCTGACAAGTAATTCCACTGGGTTATATGTGTATAATCACTCAAAACCTATTTCCATATTATTCATTTTTGTAATAGCATTTCCATGCTTTTTAAAGCTATTATTAATAACATATACATGGGCTCTCCCAACCACATTGCTAGACCAGATCCCCAGAGCATAGCTATTGTTCTCCTCAGAATTCTAGGGGTAACCCTAAGGGGTTGGAGAATTTTCTCTAGTGCTGTATCTTATGAGGTTCAATCTGGCAATCAATCATATACTATCTCCTCAATATCGTGTCACCAATTGATCAACTTTCTCATCAATATCAATTCCCTTGGGGGCAGCTGGGTAACTCAGTGGATTGAGAGCCAGGCCTAGAGATGGTTCAAATCTGGCTTCAGACAATTCCTAGCTGGGTAACCCTGGGCAAGTCACTTAACCCCACCTTGCCTAGCCCTTACCACTCTTCAGCCTTAGAACCAATACTCACTATTGATTCTAAAATGGAAGGTAAGGGTTTAAATATATATATATATATATATATATATATATATATAT
>NW_025349459.1:0-2174 GCF_016433145.1 Gracilinanus agilis
GGAAGGAAGGAAGGAAGGAAGGAAGGAAGGAAGGAAGGGAAGGGAGGATACAAAATGTATTAAGAGTACCTATTATATTCCAGGCATTCTACTAAGAACTTTACAAATATTTTCTCATTTGGTCACTGTCATAGTATCTCATTTGCTTGTTAGGCACTATATATGTTCCAGGAACTGTGGGTGTGACTTTAGGCATTAATTCCAACTCCTTCATTTTGAATATGAGGAAACTAAGGCAGATACTTAACAGAGAAATGATCAATGAGCCAAGTTTACAAGGCAATAAAAGCCTCCAGTGCAGCTCTTCAGACTCCAAATCTCCTGCCTTTTCTGCCATACCACAGAGCCTCTCCAAGCCAGGGGTCACTCCAATAACGTCTTTGAGAGCATCCTCGTGGTAGTCATTTTCACCCCAGTCCCTTAGATCCTTGGTGGTTACAGAAGACACAAAGAATTCCCTTGTGAATGCCTTGCCTAACGCCTTCTGAAAGAACTCTAAGTTTGAAGGCTTGGGTCCACTAGACATCATTGAAAAGGTAGCCCACTGATCATGCCAGAGAGAAGGGTGAGCAGGCTCTGCATCAGTGGGCATTTTGCCTGAGCCAGGACTATGGGATTGGCCCCTTGAATAGATATGCAAATTGAATTCCATGTAATCTGTGCTTTTCAATAACCTCAGCATGTGTTGGATGTGTGCAAAAAGAATGGCAAAATAAAATAGCAGACAAAGGTGGGAGTCCGAACATAGAACCTGGAAGAATTGGTGTTAATTCCTCAAGCCCAACAATGGAACATAATAAATTCGCCCACCATTAGCTCTCTGGTTGCCTTGAACAAAGCAATGAAAATGAAATGGAAAAGGAAAAGGAAAAGGGAAAAAAATTATTGTTAACTGTTAGGTGGCTGGTCTGCTTCCCTTTTGCCAGCCAAATGAAGCGGTCAGGATGCTGCCCTGGGGCATCTGTTGTCTGCAGAGTGAAGGCTGCTTCAGTTCTCATATGGGCTCTGTCTCATCCATATGTTCTACTGCCATCAGCAAGACCATTCCCCAAGAAAAAATAAATAAAGAGAAAAAATTCGAGATGTATGTTTTAAATCATTTCAAAGTGCTCTCACATCACCCCATTTTCAGTGAAAAAGAACCAAGAGAGGCAGTAGAGATGAGAATTAGCCACGATCAAGGGTCAACGCTTTGGGATCTCTTTAGGACACAGTTACTGTGAGCCCCACTATACGTATGAAGGAGAGAAGTAGAAGGGAGGGAAATGGTTAGCATTATTTTGTGGGGTTTGTAGAAATCATAGGCAATAAATAGCAGTGAAGCTAGATCACAAGAGTCCATGCTGGTAAGAGAGACCAAGATCTGGGCTGTGTTGAAAATTGGATCACAAGATACAGAGTGTGAGCTTGCCGTTATGAGCACATAATTCTAGATTGAGGCAACCTCCTTAAATCACATCTCTGGCAGCAGGAGAGACAAGGCGGGTAATTGTCAAAATAGCTATGGCCATCACCAATGCTCTCTTGAAAGCCAGGCTTTTAAGATTGTCTGTGGAAGCATAATGGAAAGAGTGCTAGAGTCAGGGGACCTGAGTTCAAATTCTCCCATCAGATCCCTGCATTGTGAGTTAATAGTTGGTCTTATTTTTCTCAACTGGAAAATGAGGGGTGATAATCTCTGAGGTTTTTCCCAGCTTTATATTTATGAGTCTATAGCTGCCTGTTGCCTCATCTCATGAACCCTTATCTTCTAATACAACCGGCCTCCTTTCTCATCCCAGAAATTCAGTATTCCTACTCCCTTTGTACAGGCTTGCCCTCAGCTCAGAAATATTCTATCTTCTCACCTCTTTATCTTGGAACTCCAAGCTCCCATCAAGGATTGCCTCAGTTTCCCCCTTTTATACATGACTTTTCCCGATCCCCCCCCTGCCATTTGTCAGTGCTGCCCCATCTCTGAGATTACTTCATATTTTATATGCTTTTCAGAAAGGCAGTGTCGCACAGTGGTGAGAAAGTTAACCTTGACGGCAAAAAAATTCTTAGGGCTTTGGGAAACCTCTTAAGACTCAGAGAAAGACCCTGGCCTACATTGGTAGAGATAGTTTCTTTGTCAGTGAGTGACCAATACCAGATAAAACAGAGATATAGAATTACATATAAATGTATAAAAT
>NW_025349460.1:0-5174 GCF_016433145.1 Gracilinanus agilis
TTCTCTTCTCTGTCCCCCCCTTCTCTTAATCTCCATTGTTCTTGAACCGTGTGACAGTGTGGGGCTCGTGTCTATGCATTGTGTGATATATGTACATCTCCTGTTCTAATGAGCTGCGCTGGGACTCTATCTTTCTCTCTCCCCAGACTTCCTTGTTTCCTCTCTCCATCTGTCTTTTCCCCTTTGTTCCAGCGGGCCCCTCCCTCTGTGGCGGCCCCTGGCCTCTACCCCTTAGGCCCATATCTGAGTCCTGCAGTGTTGCAGCTCGGTTGGTTTGGTTTTTTGCAGCTCGAAGACCTGTTTCAGATCAAAGCTTATCGAATGCTCGGGTTCCTGCTAGGGAGCAGGATGGTGTTTACAGACAAGAGAAAGGAAGAACAGAGAGAGTGACAGCAGGAGATGGGGGTGCTGGGAATGGAGCGGTGAGGCTGGGACTTAGAGCGAGGCTGGGAGGAGCAGCCTCTGGAAACTGGAGTCAGAAATGCGGACACCGCCGAGCCTCTGGTCTCTGCATCCCAAAGGCCGGATCTAGGCAGACCGGCTCAGGGCCGGGCGGAGAGATGCGGAGACCCTGGCTCGATCCGCCCAAGCTCCCGTGTGCATGCCTCGCCGGGGCTGAGGAGCGCTGGGGCACAGGATGTGGCGTTTGTCTCCATGGTGGCTGGAGACTGTGAGAATCAAAGACCTCTCTCTGGGGCCTCCCAGGCTCAGCGGAAATGTGAGCTCCGGGCCCTCAGCGGAGGCAAACAAGCAGCTGGAGATCCTCAGCCCCTGGTGAGCCCTGGCCACAGAGGTGGCAGGCGGCAGAAGACAGCCTCCACACAGATCCAAGGAGGAGGGGGTCTACGCAGGGGGAGAGCGGAACATACCCCCCACTCTGCTCTCCCACTCCGAGAAGGGGGGGGGATTCGGGTTTGGAAGCCAATAAATAGCCCAGGAGAAGGGAAACCAGAAAGGCCTTCCTCCCTCCCTCCCCCACAAGCTGTCTAGCATCTACCATCCAGCCTTCTCCCGTCCATCCTGCCCCAGGCCCCACTCTCAGCCTAGACCAATTTTACAAATGACCTATTTCCAGCTCTTCTCAACTCTCATTTATTCGCAAATGCTCATTTCGTGTCTACAATGTGCAAGCCTTTGGGTACTTACATACTCGACCTCCTTCGACATGGACGAGCTGGGATGTTTCTTTTCTTTCTTTACATGTTTGTTGATAGCTTTTGTTCTTAGATCACCTTCCTTTCCCAGCATCCCTCTCCCACCCCCCAACTTAAAAAAAACAAAAAAAGAAAGGAAAAAAAGCAGTTGAGTAAAAGTCATCAGCCAAGCTGGCCACTATATACAAAATTCCACAATAGTCTCCTCTCTCTGCAAAGAAGGTAGGGAGGGATCCGCTCCTATCATTTCTTTTAGGCCAAGCTTTGTTGTTCTAATTGCACAGCAATAAATTTCTTTTCTTTTTTGGGGGGAGGGGAGGTTCTTTCCATTTACTTCGTGGTGGTCTTTAGTCTTTGCTTTCCCCATTGTGCTTACTTTGGTTTGCATCAGTTCGCTGTCTTTCCATACTTCTCTGGATTCTTCACTTTCTTGCAGTGTAATAATACCCCATTATATTCGTGTACCACAATTTGTTTAACCAAGGGGCAGCTAAGTGGCTCAGTGAATAGAGAGTCAATTTTGAATTTCTACATTTCACATTCAAATTTATCAAATAGCCCAATTATGGGAAATGCTTAATCTTCCTTTTCTTTCTTTTTTCTCCTCTAAGACAGAAAGGCAAAGGCTAGCAAATGGATCAAGTGACTTGCCCAGGGTCACACAGCTAGGAAGTATTTGAGGTCAGATTTGAACCCAGGTCCACCCAACTAGGTTCTGGTCAATCAAATCTGATTGACCCTGGACAAATCACTTATCCCCAATTTCTTGTACCTTATCACTCTTCTGCCTTGGAATGACATTTAGCTTCTATTTTAAGACAGAAGGTAAGGGTTTAAAAAGAGAAAACAATAATTTATTCTGTTATCGTCCATCTACTTTGTTTCTAGTAAGGGGGTAGAGAGGATGGATAAGAAGATTCATGGTGCTAGAGTCCTTTAATGCTAGCAATGTCAGTGCCAAAGGTTTGATATACCACAGATGCCTAAGGCACCTTTGCTCACTCCCACTCTGCCCTGCTTATAGGCTAGAGGGCAGAGTGTTTTCTTTTTTCTTCTTTTTTTTTTTTAATTTTATTTTTTAGAAAAAATTTTTCCATGGTTATATGATTCATGTTCTTACTCTTCCCACCCCACCCCCCATAGCCGAAGCGCATTTCCACTGGTTTCTTCATGTGTCATCGATAAAGACCTATTTCCATATTATTGATAATTGTAATAGGGTGGTCGTTTGGAGTCTGCATCCCAAATCATGTCCGCATCAACCTGTGTTCAAGCCGTTGTTTTTCTTCTGTGTTTCCTCTCCTGTAGTTCTTCCTCAGAATGTGGGTAGCGTTCTTTTCCATAAATCCCTCAGAATTGTCCTGGGTCATTGCATTGCTGCTAGTACAGAAGTCCATTACATTCTATTTTACCACAGTGTATCAGTCTCTGTGTACAATGTTCTTCTGGCTCTGCTCCTTTCACTCTGCATCAGTTCCTGGAGGTCTTTCCAGTTCACATGGAATTCCTCCATTTTATTATTCCTTTGAGCACAATAGGGCAGAGTGTTTTCTTGTTAAGTTTTTCTCTAGGTTCTTATATAGTTTAGCAGGTCTGAGTCAGACAATGGCCATGTACTTTAAATCAAGATCTCCTAGAATCAAACTAAGGTAAAGCAGGGCACAACAGAACTTGAGACAGGGAGAGGAAGGTCCATTATCCTTCTGTATCCTCTAGTTGTCTGGGAGAGGGAAGCAGGGAAGCTGGAGAAATGAGCTGTGGGTTAGGCATCTTTTTTACTGAGCATAGCAGCTGGAGTTCTCCGGGAGTTCAGTTTGCCTTTGATGGGTCCCAGTTTCACTTCTGTAGCCCTTTGCTTTGGGTGGGCAGGAGGGCCAGGGCCTCTGTCCTGATTCCTTTGGGCTTGGCATAGAGAATCATGATCCACACTTCCTCCTTCTTTGACTTTCTTCATGGCTTTTCCCTAGAAGAAAATTCTTTCAAGGCCCAAAGTCTCCCACCACAAACTTGGGGAATTCTCAGTAACCGCTACACCATTTTGGCTACATATACACCAAGGTTCCATAGTATGATCAGTTCATTTTTTCAGTTTCCTTCTCAACACAGCTGGCTGTCTCCATCCCTTAGCACCTTCTTAGAGAAGCGTGAAGGAAATGGTTTACATAGAATTATAGAGTTTAGAGCTTAAAAGGAGTTTCTATATTATCTGTTCTAACCCTCCTCATTTTTACAGATGAGGTTTCTGAAGTCCAAAGAAATTCAGTGACTTGGACAAAGTCACACAGGTAAAATAGTAGCAAGTTAGGATTTGAACCCATGTCCTATATGTACAAATCTAGTTCTTCTATCACATGCACTTGCCCTCAGTATGCTCAGTGTTTGTTCATAAATCAGGAAGAAACTGGTTCTGTTTGTGGGGACCCCTCGAAGTCAAGAGTGTGAAAGGGAATTCTTTATTCCCTTTGTCTATTTTGAGTTAATCAATCAAGAACTAAAAGTGTCTCTACTTAACACTTAGTAAACCACTTTAACATCTCTACCTTGTTGTAAATAAAAGCTCCTAAGCATTTTGATTAAGGGCTAATATTTTATAATTGGCAACCACAATCTTTTTTTTAACTCATAAACATTTTGTCAAACCAAAATTTTACCCTTACAAGAACATTCTCAAGGTACTGAGATCCACAGAAAAATCAGAAACCCATTTCTCCTACTATAGAGTTTGGAAACAGGAAACCATGGATTCCCCTCTTCTATTTCCTTGTCCTCCCCACCCCCCAAGGGTTCATACTACTTCTTTCCTAGAACAGAGGAAGTTGGGGGAGGTGAAATGCAGGAGGGTTGGGGGAGGGGTGGTGGGAGGATGTAGAAGACCCCGAGGGAGAGGAAAATGAGGTCAGATGGCAGGGATCCTTTCTCTTAGGATACTGATATGGCTCTGGGCGTGTGTGTCCACTTCAGTTTATTGGCTGCTGAATTCATCTTCTTAAAGTGCCATTCACTATCAGTCCAAATCTGTCTTTTATTTTTATTTATTTTAAAAATATTTTTCCATGTTTCCATGATTCATTTTCTTTCCCTTCCCTCTACCCTTCTCCCTCCCAGAACCGACAATCAATTCTGCTGGGTTTATACAAGCAATTCTGCTGGGTTGTATAAATGTAGTCACTTGATACCCAAATCTGCCTTTTAGCTAGTCTTGTTTAACTCTTTGGCAGGTGTAGTCTTTGTGTGCTTGTTCATTGGGATGTATCTGCTAGAACAAGGCAAATAAGAAAAAAATATTTTTAAAAAGAAGAAAAGTTAATCTTTAAAAGTTTCTTTTTAAATTAATGAGCATTTATTTTCTCTGCCTCCTAACCCCTCCCCCCAAAAGACAGAAAACAAAAACAGAACCCTTGTCACAAATATGCACAGTTAAACAAAACAAATTTCCTCATTGGCTGGATCTAAAATGTATGTGTTGGTCTACTTTGCTGACAGAGGGTGGGCAGTAGGCTTTGTCCTTGGGAGTCAAGGTTGGTCATTGCATTGGATGGATTCCTTACATCTGTTTTTTCTTTACAATATTTTTCTAGAAATTGTTCTTGTTCCACTCAGTTCATTCAGCATTCGTTAAATAATTACGCTAGCCAGTGTTTATAAAGCACTTTCAGGTTTACCAATATTATTTCATTTTTATCCTCACAACAGTTCTGGGGGAGGGGGCTGCTGTCATGATCTCCATTTTAGAGCTACAAAAATGGAGGCAGGCAGAGGTTAAGCGACGTGCCCAGGATCACCTAGCTAACTACGTTGAAGTGTTCCGGTCCAGTGCTCTATCCACTGTGCCACCCAGCTGCCTTTCATGGTGTATACAAGTACAGCATTCCAGAGTTTATCCAAAGCCATCCCTTTTTTCATTTCTTCTGGCATTTCATGACATTCATCTAGCCATTTCCCAATGGGCGGGTGCCCCTTCGGTTTCTAGTTCTTTGCAACCACAATTAGAACTACTATAAATGTTTATATATATATATA